>NW_015150496.1:1113985-1117180 GCF_000732505.1 Cyprinodon variegatus | reverse complement strand
GGTGGTTCATGTTGCTGCGGTCTGCAGTGTGGACGTTAGATGTTGCTAAAAATTACACACTGTAGCTTTAAGGCTTTAGCATCTGGAACTGTAAAAATGGCATTAGTGACTCACGCATACATAATCATTCTCCATCCGATTTTCGTGGTTCCTAACCTATGTTTTTCTTCTGTAGCGTTTCCTGCCTTAGATGCCGTAGCCGCTACTACTGCAGATCCGCAGATACGTTTTTTAAATAAACGCTTTTTGAATTATGCCACTGAATACTGGGTCCCTCTGTTCTGAGTCATTACAGAGGCATCCAGCCAAACACATATATATTGATGTCAAATATATCAGCAGATCCTCTCTTTGATTTGTTTTTTTACTTATAGGTTAACCAAGAAGAAAATGTTGCAGAAGCTGCTTGACAAAAAAGTCAAAACCTCTTTTGGTCAGCCTCCTTTTTCCCAAAATATTTTAATGTTAAAACAAGAACAAAAAAACAAAAAGGATGTTTATTAGATTTTTGAAAACCTTTAGAGAGATGGAAGTAATCTCAAATTGTTCTTGTAATAAAACAAATGAAGAAAGCTCTATAAAGTACAAACGTGGGGTTTCCGAAGTGGAGATACTTGGAAGATACTTGATTTTGTTTTCAGACCTATATCTGCCATGGTGTAAAACGATATTTGGAAAGGTTGGCAGCCTGTAGGAAGATCTTGGTGTACGGTAAGAGTAATTCAAACTCAGAAATAAGACAGAGACTGTTGTAACGGTTTTTACTCTTGTAGTGCTAAGAACTAATAAAGTTCTTAAACTGTTTTAAATATTAAACTATTCTGCAACAGTTTTCTGTTGAGACATAATTTCTAAGATAATTCTGGTTAAAGTACACAATGATTAAAACATTGTGCATTGCATTGCCTTTGGGGTTAAAACACTTTAAGAAATACGGTTTCAAATTTTCAACTAAACATTTCACATTTAATGTCTTTTACTATGTGAACCATCCACCTGCACCCTTGACCCTACACAAAGAACATGGAGAAACAATAACAATCCTGTCAAATATAGCTCCAGCTGAGACAGAGGTAACCAGGCAGTTGGCTCAAATAGAGAGTTTATTACAAAGAGTCTCCCCACAGACTTCTGAAGGACAAGAAAAGGCCTCCATATTACATTCATTCCCCTAAACCCACTGAGAGAATCATAACAAGATGAAGGCCTTCCAGGTAAGTTGAACAAGAAATGTGGACTTTCCCAAAAATATGACCCAGACCAGACCCTTCTTAAAACCAATCTCATCCCAGACCCATATCAACAACTCTCCCCACTGAGCAACCAGCCAAAAAAAAAAATAAAAAATATTTATGTCTGGACTCAGGCCCCCCTATGATATCTATAAAAACAAACCAAAGATTATTGTGGAAGTTTGTACAACAATATCAAGCCAGAGCTTTTACAAAGAAGTCGTGGACCATGTGCAATTTCTATGGGACAGAAGAATACAAGAAAACACATAGAATAGAATTCAACTTTATTGTCATTCCACTGTCACAAGTACAGAGCAACGAAATGAATTCTCTGCATTTAAATGCAGAGAGTTAGGAGTCTTAAGAGTCTTGCAGAGGGACCCTGAGTGGCAGTCTCACAACCTCAGGATTCAAAGCCCTATGCCCTAACCACCAGCCACTCCCCATAGTGAATGTAAGCACTGACAGGAAAAAATGGAAAATTAAAAAAGAAGCCTAAAGAAGTATATACACTGCTCTGCATAAGGCAAGTAAGCGTATATTTTAAGCCTACTCTTAATAGCAGATGTGAAAGCGGTCTGTTGAGAAAATATGGAACCGGAATGTAAGGCTCGGCTCAACGAGGCTACTCAATTTTTTTAAATTGATGAATTTCTATCAGTTATACAATAGTACAATAAAGCAAAAAGTTTAAGGCCAGTTGGTAACACCAACATTGAACACAATATTATAAGAAAAAGCGAAAAAATATTTTTTTTGTCTAATTATTTTGTTTTTTATCTGAAACATGGTGGAAGTTGGACCTAAAGTTTCATTTTGGTAGAACAAATAAAACTGTCAGTGTAACATGAGTTCATGTTTTCCTTGTTCCTAGCTCTTTGTGTGGTGTACAAAATCTGGAACAAAAGCAAAACAAAAAGGTTCAATACAACATAGTTCTTAAAAAAGCAGTGAATTTGAAACAAAATTATGAGAGAAAAGAATGATTCACACTGTACTATTCTCTCACAGAGACAAAAGTATAAAAAAAAACACAGAGGAGACATTAAGATCACTTATCTCAAATAGAGGATCTTCAATTGTATCACAAAGAAAATCCCAGACACAAACACCTGCAAACACTTTAGAAAAAAAGGACAAAAAGCACATACATCATACACATTTTTGAACCAATTCAAACCTCTGGCAGTTCCTGTGACCCTGTAGTGATCTTTGGATACCATTGTTCCTGTTATTCATAAGGCAGGTATCAGATTACTCTATTTCAGGTTGTGGTATTATTTATATTTTATTTAGTGAAGTAATAAACAAACATGTAGAATGTGTAACGGAAAGAATACTGATGCTCGTTTTCAATCGACTAGGAGATACCCATACATTGCTGTTGTCTTTGCTTCCAATCAAATAAGGCCTGTTTTGCACTCAGCTCCAAAAACACCTGAGGCAAATCAATAAGAAGGCTGCAAGATTTCAGTCAGGAGCCCCATTGATGACTTTCATAAAGAGCTTGGTCGATCCAACAACCTGTCTGGGCCTTGCAGTCGATTACAGCTGGGATTTCAGAAAATTATTACAGGTTTTAAGGTTAGATTTTGAACTGTTTATTATACCTGTAGGGAGTTGCTTTAATGTCGAAAAATGTCTTCACCTGTTCGTGTCTCATTCATTTAGTGAATCAAAGGATCATTATCTATAAAGGGTATTCTGAAGTGTCTCTGGATGCACAGAGGTTTATGTCCTTCAGGTTTACTGGGCCTTTGCTCAACTTAGCTAATCACATTTTACAATTAAGTATTTAATGGATTTTGTTACTGGGGTTAAACATGTTTTACATCACATTTTACAACATGTGTAATTTACTCTTAAACAACTTAACGTTTCTTAACTTGAGACACACGGTAGGATAACTTTATTTAAACGAGGTTAAATAAAAAAAAAGTGATATATATATATATATATA
>NW_015150496.1:1111041-1113486 GCF_000732505.1 Cyprinodon variegatus | reverse complement strand
CAAACTGGATTTCTCGGACCTTCACTCCCTGGAAGGATCAACTGAGCTTCAAACTGAGCTGGGGTTCAAACAGGAGGTTTGGATCCACTTTCCCCAAGAGATCGTTTGAGCTTTCACTGATAAAGGGATTAAATCTCCACAACGACCCGTTAAAGTACCGCAGGAATTCTGAGTGGCAGTCAGTTTCTCCGTTCACCAACTATCAACCTCATTCTGGGTAAACCCTGTTCCGCCCTCCACCGAATCAGACAAACACTGGAACCATGGCACAAAGACAGGAGTCAAGGATTCAACAACTTCTCTGGAAACGTGAATTGGCAACCAAATCCTCTGTTCCAAGTTTCACTGGAGAAGAGGAGAAGAGAATCTGGAGCATCTGAGGCAGAAGGAAAGCAGGGAGACAGAGAGAGACTAATGAAAAATAATAGATTTGAAATAACACAGAAATAAAATGCTAAATTAAAGGGAATAGAATAACAATGATCTTTAATTAAAAAAAAATCCAAAGGTTCAAAGAATACGCAAATACATTAACAGAAAAAAATACAAACAACAGAACCAATTTGGCAACACCTTTTTAAATGTCTGATAATGAGTTTTAAACTGAATATGGCAAGGTTTTAATGAACACAATGAACAACAAGGAAATTATGAAACCCACACCAAAGGCATCCCAATACCATCTGTGGATCATGACAATCAAATGCTGTGACAAGTTTGACAGGCTGATATCTCAATTTTCCAATTTAGTTTCTCTTCTGCAGCTCTTATTTCTGTTTTTGTACTTCATACTGAGCTTTTGTGTAAAACTGCTTTTTCCTGCAGCAGGAATCAATATCCCTCCAAAGCTAAACCGATGCAGTCAGGAAAGACTGGGGTCAACAAAGTTTAATTAAAATCAATAAAGCTATAAAATAACTAAAGTGACTTGCTTCTAACTATTAAAAAAGGATGAAAATACGACAAAAAACATCACAGACCTAATCTTCCTTTTCAGTGTTGCTGGTGATAATGCCATCTGTCAGTAGTACTTTTTTAGAAACAGCAGATCTAGAAGTCCCTAAAGGAACAGGACGAATGCAATAAAGGAGACAGTGGCGTCGGATGTAGGAGTTTGGCCTGCAACTGGAGGGTTGACGGTTCAAGCTTCGGCTTTCGGTGTTGTTGCGTCTTTGGGCAAGACACTTCAGCCACATTGCTTATTGATGGTGGTTAGTTGGTGGCGTCAGTATATGGCAGCCATTATCTAGAACTTTGACCCCCCCTTCTGTCAGTGATGCCAAGGGCAACTGTGCCTACAATGTAGCTTACCACCATCAGTGTATGAATGTGTGCATGAAATGTTCAATGACTGAATTTAGTGGAAAGTGTTTTGCTCAAGTCCTCTGACTTGAAAAAGTGCCATATAAGTATGGGCCATTCACCATTTGTTGTTTTTTTTATTCTAATTTCTTTATCTTTTGGTTTCATTTAATTGACCGCCTGTAATTTTAAATGGTTGTGAAGGCAGTTCAACTTTGACCTCCCCTGATAGCCATCAAGCTCTTTTTACAAATTCTGGTTTTCCATGACAAAATTTCTCCAACTTACTTGTGCTCTTAAAAAGCATAATGTCATCTTTCTCTTTGTATTTCTTTGTGATTAAGGATGACTTACAGTAGAACCAAATGTTCCTCAAAGACAAACTGCCTCTAAGTGTTTATGTGGTCTCCAAAAAGGATCAAAGGCAATACCTTTGCACAAGTTCCTCTGCTCCAGGAAGTGTATTGACAACAAGCTTCCTCCAAGAGTTCTTGTGGAATTTTGAGCATCACTGATAAAATATGCCCACAGAACTGCTCTGCAAAGGCCCTTTAGGAGTCAGGTGCCTTATTCCGATTCAGTCTCTCTGGGTCCCCCTTCACTTCACCCCTTTAGATAAGTCAAAGGGGGAGGCAATGGGAACAACATCATCTTTTGATTTGGTTACAAACAATGTGATAAATAGAATCATAGCAGAGGTGAAAGATGAAACTACTGAGGTGTGACACCTCAAAGCTTTCGGTTAAAAAAGGGTGGGGTGTCTGTTTGACCGTGAGCAGCGTAGAAGGATGTAGTGCTATTCTATTCTGTTCTATTCTATTGTATTATATTTAATGGTATTTCGTTCTGTTGTATTACTTTCTATTTTAATATCAAATCAAATATGCCCTGCTTTAGAAATGTTTAGTTTATTTATGTATGGTGCTTGGGTTTAATTTGTAAAAGTTAGCTTGTTCAGTCTTTCTCACCATAACTTTCCATGCAATTTATTTGTCAATTAACTTACCTCCTTTCAATCAATAATTAGTTTTGTGAGTCAGAATCAGATCAGAATCAGAAATACTTTAATAATCCCAGAGGGAATTTACTTTTGTTACACGCTCCAGTTTCAGTTATATATGTATACATATATATATATATATA
>NW_015150496.1:1084233-1111027 GCF_000732505.1 Cyprinodon variegatus | reverse complement strand
ATATATATATATATATACACACATCCAACTACACAAGATAATAAAGATAAAAATAAAAAATAAAAAAGCTAAAATATAGTCAATGGACTCTTTCCCTTTCATCTCTTGTTAGATCCTTTTGTAAACATCTCTGTTTCATTAACTGTTGTCATTATGTTTGATACCTGATAATATAATACTGCCTGACATCCTGCCTGAATTTTGGGCCTAAAACCACAGAAATCTTTCAAGCCACTTTTGATAGATCATGGATAGTTACAGTAATTACCCAAGTTTTGCTTAAAATTTTGCAAAAAAAAAAAACTGGCTGTTTCAAGAAAGTTTCCTTTTTTCCCCATGGGCTCTTTAGATTGTGTACATGGGGGGGGGCTTTAAACACTGATATATCATTATAAAAAAGCATTTTTTTAATTAAGAGCAATATGATTGTCTTGAATTTATTTACATAACTATAAGAAAGCTACTTAGATAAAACAACACATAATGAAAATGATGCAAAACAGAAAAATCAGAAGGCTTAAAAATGTAGTCATGACCAATCATACTATATATAAATATATACACATCATCAAAATGAGTAGTTTCACTGGTATTACACCACATAATGATGAAGGAGGAGAGCAGTCCTTTGAACGGCATCAACCTCACACTACCTCTGGCTCTTTTCAAGGGGAGGTGACTATTGCTTGGCTTGTCAGCCTCCAATCCTGCCAGGCACTCGACAGACCAAAGGTATGGACGGTTCACAAACAGAATTTTTAAATCTGGCCAGCATCAAAGGGCTGAATAGGAAATTGCAATCAAACGGAGAGAATGTCAATGAACTGCATAATCTTCAGCTACATAGAAAGGACAACAGGAGAAGAAAAAGGGAACGACAAGTACAGTTAGGTTTACTTTCTTGCAAAAAAGGAGGAAGATTGTCATAATTGTTTACTGATGTCGATCATAATTAATACAATTTACGGTGAAATAAAAACCTTAGAAAAACTCAATAATGTACAAAACAACTTATGGAAACATTCATATGTGGGGGGAAATTTCATGAAGAAAATTATTCCTTAATGAACCTTGACAGTTTGCAAGTCCTTTCCTATTAAACTTTGTCTTCATTTTATGCTATAAAAGTATTATGGTGGTTTGAGAAAGCATCACTTTTAAGGAGTAAGTCACCCTGCTTCTTTTAAAATAGAAATTATCTTTCAACCAGTGGCGGCTGGTGAAAAATATTTTTGGTGGGGCTGATATAGCCTAGTGTATGTCTCCAACTAATCCGGAGTAAGAATTCAAATAAACAATTGGACAATAAATACAATTTAACAGTAATGATTTAATTTACTATATAATAACAGTAACAGTGATGATTTTGGTCACAATAACCATGACTAGGTAATTATCAAATTACCTAGCAATAGTACACTATTGGCAGATTCTCTGCACATGTGGGGCAGTCTGATCAGCGCCCCAAGACAGAGACGGCAGGAGTCTGTCTGTGCAAATCAACAAATGAATGACAGTAGATAGGGAAATGTAGTTTATATAATTTGTTTTGCTTATAGGTACACACTCTAGAGAGTAAAACTGACATTTATGAGTTAATTTGTAAAAATATATTTTACGTTTCTCTCTTCTTATCAGGGAGGGCGGTGCCCCAGCGCCCCCTATGGACCAGCCGCCACTGCTTTCAACATGTATTTTTGTGCAATTCAAAAGGTATTAATCATTACATTTATTTTCCTTCTTTTGTTTGAAATCATTTTTAATTGGGTTTTTCTAATATCTAACACAGTAGGTGTCTTTGGAAACCATTTCTGCACAAAAGGTGTTTTTGATTCTTTTGCAAATCATACCTAAATATTAAATATTATATTCAAATGTGTTTTTTTTCCCCTCTGTGGTTGAATACAGATTGGAAGAAATATAAATCTGGTGTTACAGTTGTTATGGACTATATTGAGCAAAATAACCTTGGATCCTTATTCTCGCTCAAATTCTCAAATTTGGATAAACTTGACCTTGTAGTGCTCTCTGTGCCCACAAGACTCTTTCAGCTTTTATTTGTAGCAGAACATCATTTTCAAGTGGCTGTACCAATTTATAGTAGAAATAAATTTCTTATTTTCACTTTAACACATTGTGTGAGCCTAAATAATGAACTAAACAAAAGGAAAAGAAGGAAATAACTTAAGTTTATTTACATAGAAGAGGTGGTAAACGTTTTTCAAAAAGCATCTTCAGATGCTTTCAAACTCTAAAGACCTTGAGGAAAAGAGGAAGCCCTTTTGACAGTCAAGAATTCACTGTGTGAAAAGAGCTATCTATTAAAGCCTAATCTTTGAGCTTTGGAGTAGATTTTGTCTTTAAGTAAAGAGCTGAAGACTCCAGTTTGAAGAAATCCTTATTGTTGTACAACATAAAAAAAAAATAAGTTTAAGCTTAATTTGTATTTCTTGAACATGGTATGAAACAACTGCCTGTAAGATTATTACCCACAAAGGAGATGTAGAACTCTATAACCCCACAAAAATCCTCCATATTTTTTTTCTTTTTCACTATCCAACTAAACATTTTGATGCATTGTATTCATTTTGTATGTGATATACCAACCTTAAGTAGCTTTATTTGTAAAATAAACAACGAAATATACAAGATCATCAACATTTTGACAAAGAAACACATCCACAAACTAATATACAGAGTCCACCTATATGTGCGACTCTCTGAAAGTCTCAGAGATCAATAACGGGACCCAGAAGAACAAGTAGTAGCAGTAACCCCACAGAAGACAGAAGAAAGGCCAGGAAGGAGGTTTTTGAGAAATTCAGATCAGAATAATATTCTAAAACATACATCTTATGACCAATCTGAATATTTGTTTACCAGCATTCATCACCTTTTCCTCTGGAGTGAGGCTATGACAGCGCATCTGCACTACAGGTGACAGCTATCAAAATTAGATTGATTTTTTCTTCTTCATAATTTGACAAAAGCTGTCCTTTGGTAGCAAAACCATGTCTAATTTTCACCGTGTGAAATAAATAATTGTGTGCAGATTTGTTCGCTGTGCTTTTTCATATCCATCCAAATAATTAATTATCTTGATGCACCACATGCATGCACATCAGATAAGTTTACTCTGTTGCATAAAATACAGATTTAGAATGATCTTTTCCATCCTTCCTGATTCACATCAAGACTTTCCTGAAACATTACATTAATCATAAATATAAATTGGAGTTATTGAGTCTGAAGCACATTTTTTCTCATGCATCTTCAAACAACCCCTCTTGTTCCTCTATATGCTCTTTGCCATAGAGTTTCTTCATTAAAAATGCAGAAACAAATAATGCTGTAAAGACATATTGAAAAGCGGGACCCACCCAGATTCTTCCTCTGCAGCTTTTTCCTTCAAAATCTTTTACCCATACCCATCATCAATCTCCATACAAATATCTGCTCAACCCGTCATGCTTGACCTCCGTTTCCATCTCAGTCTGACCACCTCTTATCCAGGTTTTCATTCCTTCATTCACTATCCTTCATTTTAACTATCCTCACCTCAGCAAATGATTGGTGGACTTGCATGCTCAGGTAACCAATGCTTAAGAGGTGGAACCAGGCCATATCAAACATACTGCATTTATCTGATTGATTGAAGAAAAAGTGTTTGTTGTCTCTTAAGTCCTTAAACCTTTATTATGGATTTGGAGGTGATCTTCCGCAGTGGACTAAAATCCATTTAATGAATGGTTCACTTCTTTTAATCTAATTGAAGAAATACATGTAATTTCAAGGGCGTTACCTGTATAAGTTATTAAAAGAAAAACATTTTTTTTTGCATTTCCTTCTGAATTTAAAAGTGATTAGAAATAGAAGCAGGCATTATTTAGAGTACATTAAAAAAGCTAAGATGGAAAAAATCAGATTAAGAAATTGAGACTCAAATTTATTTCTTATCAGGCAAAAAATGTTTACTACTGAAAATTCAACAAGCAGGAAAAAGTTATATTGCAAAATTATTAACCCAATATGTAACTCTAAAATGGTAAGTTGATAATTTTTAGCTGCAACCTGTGGCTCCGGGTCCACAGTTTGCAGACCACCGGTTTGCAGCTATTACCCTGGTCTAGGTTAAGACAATGAGATTTAAAATTAAAAATAGGTAATGTCTAAATATAAACTATTTTTTTTTAAATTTGTTTCATTGGCAATATTGCATTTTGTACTGATGGATGGAAACACTTTGTTATCAAAAGTATCATGAAAGCAAGGCAAGATGCTTCTGGATATCTTCAGAGATTCAGTTAAACTTGTTTTCAAAAAACATCAGTTGCGCTGCAGAAATTGTAATTTTAAATGGGTCATATTTATATAGCACTTTTTCAAGTCAGAGGACTTGACCAAAGCACCTTACACTACATTCAATCATTCATCCACTCACACACTGATGGTGGCAAGCTACCTGGTAGCCACAGCTGCCCTGGGGCTCACTGACAGAAGCGAGGCTTGCCCTAACGCACAATGACACTGAAAGGCGGAGCCAGGACTTGAACTGACAACCCTCCTGTTGCAGGCAAACTCCATCATCTGATGATTACAGATGGGTCACAGAGTATAATTTTGAATTTTAAAATAATGCTGTCCTTGAAAGTAAAATAATATTAAAAACTCAGTAACACATTTGATCAGGTACTGGTATTACAGATACTATGCACAAGCTTAACTTAAGTTAGCTCAATAAAAAAATGTGTCATTTGAATGCCGTGCTGCCTGATGCTTCGGAAGTTTCATTATTGTTGCAATGACATTATTAGAGTAATCATAATTTTCATTTCTTTAGGGATTTCTATAACAGGAACCGAAGATTCCTCACGTATGAATATTTTTAACTGACAGGCATTTTGATGAAATCCTTAGGACATAACAACCAACAAATTCATAACCACATCATGTGTTGAATAACTTCATTAACAGCGTGTTCTCTTTTAAAGGTAAGTGAATTGTTACTATGAGAACTGAAAAATCTTTCTCCGTATATCAACTCTAATCATTCACCCTGGAATCTCTTCAGATCAAAGTAGAGTGCCTGGTCAGGGAATAAGAAAAAAAAGTAAAATCAAGCAGCAGTTATTTTTCTCTCTGGAGAAACCCACCAAAGCTACCCCTGTGATAAAGAAGGCACTGACTGTGCAATGCTTAAATTGAAACTCATAGCCTATCTATCCTCATTGTCATGTGACTGATATTAGCAGCATCCAGCTCCCGGCTCGACTGCAGTCTCTGTTCCTTCCCAGTCTGAGACGGATGTGATACAGAAACAGGTCACTGCTGCTGTGTTTACAGCACGGCTGCATGCAGCTGCCCTGCTATCAGGTTAAAAAACATGCTTTTGGCCTGCTGGGTTTCATAATTTCTGCAGCGTGTGTGTGGGGGTGGGGTTGGGGTGGCGTAGGTTGACAAGGACAAAGTATTGAATTAAGATCATATGCAAATATTTTCTGGGTTTTCTCAAGCTGGTCAGTAATATGAATTTTATTGCCTCCACTTTGTTTCCGTCTGAACTCTTCACCTCATGCTTTAATTTCTCCTTTGTTGAGGGGCACCAATAGGTGGCAATGTTGATCAGTCATGGTCAAATTATGTTGCTGGTCCTTTCAGCCAGGGTTTTCTTTACAGCAAAGACCAGATGGTTATGCTGTGCTCATAAGCTGCTGAATACCTGATATGATGGTCTCTATGTTGTGCTCCATAATTTTGAGCATAAAAATGTTTTCTATTTTTGTCAAGCTTTGAAAATTAAAACTGCACATTCCTGAACAGCAAGAAACATGCAGTTGAGTTCTAAATTACAGCAGTCCAACATCAACAACCAGATCCATCCATTCATCCATACATCCATCCATCCATCCATCTTCTATCAGGTCCACTTATCTATCAGGGTCACATGGGGGCTGGTGCCTATTTTTAGCAGTCTATAGATTAAAAGATGGACTACATCATGGGCAAGTCACCAGTTTATCACAGGGCACCAACTAGAGAGAGTTGCAGGAGAGAGTAACACAAAACCAGTAGAACTGTTAGGATTTGGTTATGGATTGTTGACCCAAAAGCAGAGGCAGGAAGGCAGAGGGGAATTTCTTTAGATTTAATGAAAGGGAAACTGAAAACAAAGGCAGGTTATCGAAAAATCCAATAATGAAAACGAAGTCCAAACTAACATGAAACCAGGAGTCCAAAAATCCAAAGAATCAAACATAAAGCTAGTCAAAAAGAACCAGAAACCATAGAGATATCAGGGGAATCACTGTCACAACGAGGAAGACTGAGGAAGATGGAGTTGGAGGAAGTTGGAGGAAGTTGGACGAAGTTAGGCAGTGTTTGACGAGGACCCAGCAAAGGGGAACTGAAGAGAGAGGGCTTTTAAAGGAGACTGAGACAAAGAGTGGGCTAATGAGGAAACTGGGAGCAGGTGTGCACAGAACAAGAGAGGGAAAGAGCTAGAGAAGAAGGACAACATAAGAGGGCAGCAGAGAGCAACAAATAGAAACCTGGAAGACTGGAAATAACAACAAAATGTTAGTTAAATTACTAGGACTATAAAACAAGGAGAAAAGAAAACTAAACACTAAAAAGAAAACATAACAGAACCCAGACTAGGACAGTAACTGGAAAAAACCAAAGAACACAGCAAAATAAAAATAGAACCACTAACACCAGAAAACAAGGAGTAAAGCAAGACTGAATACTCAAAAGAAAAACATAACTGAAACAGAAACCTGACTAGAACCATCGGTAATGACATTATAAGCCTGCCCCTGAATATTGTGACTGACTCATGAATGGAAAGCTGTGTGTTCAAAATAAAATCAGAGTAGATTTCAATCATTGATATCATTCATTCTGTCAAGCAGGTTGCTATAAAAAAAAAAAAAAAAAGGCAGCCAATGGTTAACAAGTTAGTGTGAGTTAATGTTTCTCCGGAAAGCTAAGAAAATACATTGTTAAAAAGAACGACAAATTAGACTTAGACTTAAGTGAAATATCATTTCGTACAGCTTCCAGACAGTGAATGAGCAGCAGCTTAGCGGCAAAATGAAAATGTACATTCCTTAAAGTGTAGCAGTGATCAAATATACACAGCATGGGGGGAAAAAGGGTTTAGTGTTGTCAATGTGATGCAAAGTCTGTGACCTGATTCAAGTTTTTTCAACTGTCCAGCAGTCTGATGGCAGAGGGGAAGAAGCTGTTGCAGAATCTGCTGGATTCCTGCATCGAATGCTATGAAGCCTCTTCCAAGAGGGCATCAGGGAGAACAGTCTCCCATCTCACATGGTGAAGGTGTGAGGGGTCATTGATGATGTTACGGGCTCGGGACACGCAGCACTGGCATGAAATGTCTTTAATGGAGGGAAGAGGAACCCCGATGATCCTCTCTGCTTTTCTCACAAGCACTCACAAGTCACCAAGCAGCACTATCTCCTCTCTGCAGTTCTGATTGTTGTAGTCTCTGATGAGGCTGACTACTACTGTTGTCTGCCATCTTCATGGCGTGATTGGTGGTGAACCTGGGGATGCAGTCTTGTATCATCAGGGTGAACAGCAGTGGGCTCAGGACGCAGCCCTGAGGTGGAGCCTGTGCTTAGGTTGATGACAACAGAAGTGTTCTGTCCAACCTGGACTGACTGAGTTCTGCCTGTGAGGAAGTCTAGAAGCCAATTGCAGAGGGGTGTATTGAAGCCCAGTTGTTCCAGTTTGCCTATGAGATGCTCTTGGATGATGGTGTTGAAAGCTGAGCTCCTTCAGGTGTTCTAGGCTCAGGTGAAGAGCGTCCTCAGTGGAGCGGTTCCGTCAGATGGCGAACTGGAATGTTGGGGGGAGACTGGAGACGATTGTTCTTCAACCAGCCTTTTGAAGCACTTCATCATGAAGGAGGTCAGTGCGACAGGTCAGTAGTCTTTAAATTTGGTGACCTGAGGCTCCTTTGGGACCGGAATGATGGTAGCAGACTTAAAGCATGCTGGCACTATGGATTGGTCCAGCGAGGTGTTAAAAATGTCTGTGAGGACACCAGCCAGATTACCTGAACACTCCTTGAACACCTGCCCAGATATGCTATCAAGGCCTTAGCGGTCTTTGGTGCACTGAATATGGATATCTGTACAACTTTTTTAAGATGACACTGATGTTTACCCAAAACATATTCATCCAAATGCAAATCTTTAATGTCTAAAGCTGACTGTAGTTTTTTATTCTTAAAACTGGAATTGAGGAGCAGATTGTGTGCCAGAAAAGCTGTATATTATATAAAGCCAGCTTGCACATCCAGCGTCCAGCAGGCTGAGGTAATCTGTGATGGTGCTCATAAAGATGACATGTTAGAAGAACCAAAAAAACTAATAAAATATCAATATATTTAATATAGTAGGACAGTGAAAAGGAACTTTTCTTCATTTTCTTCTATTATGCATGGAAATAAAAAAATTATGTTGTTTAATTGCTGCTTTCAAATTTAAAAACAAAGGACAGAGTGATACATGGACTCAAAGAGGTACAAAAACAAAAAAAATAGTTGTCTAATTGATAAACAGTTTACTTTGGATTCTATTTTATGCACTGCATAGTTCTTAATATTTTAAGCCGTTTAGACCTTGCTCTCTCAATCAGTTTTTCTGTATTTTTCATATGGATTCTGTTTATTTTTTCTCTCTTTGTTCATGTTTAGGTCATCAGTTAATTAGTAGATTCCATTCACTTGTGTCTCATCATATTTGCCTATTGTTTCCAACTGTTTTGCTTTTTAATTAAGCCTTCCATTTACTGTTTGTTGTCATCATGTTCTCTAGTTGAACGTCACCATGCCTTAATTCTTGTTTCCCTGCAATTGTATTATTTTATTAATTTTTGGAAAAACGCCTTGATGTCTCTTAGCATAATTTTGTGCTTTGGTCCCAAACAGCAACTTATGACAATTTCACATATTAAAGTGAAAAGTAAAAGCATCAAGAAACTATACAAAAAAATTATAAAGTAATTGTTCTAAATGTTTTGAATGAAAACCTATTAACAATGAAGTCATTTCCAGAAATTCTAACATGAGGCAGAGCAAAATCATTTTGTAGACGATTGAAAATACCGCCCTTGCCTTAAATGCACTTATAAAACTGGACTTCTGATCATTTTAAACGGGATTCTTATAGGCCTAGTTTGCAAAAAGAAGTCCTGAGGCAGCAGACACCTATCACTGATGCCAGAAACATTTTGTAAGTACTTTGTAAGTACAACCATTTTTTCCCATACTGATCAACCTCAAAAAGGAAACATGTGGCAAGATACTGGGAAAGAAAAAGTGAACGTCAGCTCATTACTCTGTCAGGGACACTTAATATGTATTGGGAAAAATTTGCTGTGTTCAGTTGAGTTGGAGAAGGCTAATGACCATGCCCCGGGGGTGTCTTCTGAGTGTAGTACGAGGTTGTGGGACTGAGCTCTGCCAGGGATATGCCTCATCAACAGCTCTTTTTGTCATTTTCATGGGGTGAAGCTTTAGGATGAGAAGAGTGTCAAGTGTGGTGGCTTCAGGATTGCACAGCTTTTTTAACGGATGATGTTGCTTTCTTTGTTAGATTGTATGCGTGTTTGTGTGTGTGTGTGGGGGGGGTACTACGGATGTGTGGAGTGAGTCACAGGTGTAGGCGTTGAAGGATCTCATGTCTTTTCCTATAAGAGAGAGTTTGAGAATCAATAGACTAGTGCTGCATTGCCCTTTAAGTGCACAGTGTGCTGAATAGTTTTTATTTATTGAATCCTGGATTGAATCCTGTCATTAAAAATATAGCAATAGTGCTATATTTCAACTACAAAAATTAACAGGGAAAGAATATGCATTAAACTAAATACATTTACTACAATAACGCTTCTTTGTAGTTTATTTTCTAAATAAATTAAAACAAAAATAACACAGCCTGTAGAAACTTCAAATTCACACATAAAACAAAGTTACAAAGTTGTGTGAAAATTGGTAATATGTTAATTTTTGTGACAGATAAATGAAAGTTTGAAATGAAAACAACCCAGCATGGGTTGCTGTAATCAGAGCATGTATTAATACACACAGCTATGCCCCCAGAATCAAAGAAAGACACATCCATCCATTTTCTTACAAGCTCGTCCCGAGTGGGGTCGCAAGGGGTGCTGGTGCCTATCTCCAGCAGTCAATGAGCGAGAGGCAGGCTACACCCTGTACAGGTCGGCAGTCCATTGCAGAAAGAAAGACACAATCAAAGATAAATATAGAAATATTCAACTTATGATATAAAGTACCTGTGAATTTCTCAGTCATTCAGGTCATAATAAATAATAAATAATTGAACTTCATTGATCTCACAATGGAGAAATATAGCTCTGCATTTAGCCCATCCCCTTGTGGAGCAGTGGCCTGCCATGTTGGGTCCTTCAGGATCATGGCATATGGTATATGCCATGATCCTTTGGGATCTCTCCCCTTTAGGCGTGTCTCCCCTCCTTGAACCACCATCTTAAAATGGTGAAGGGGTTTCAGTGCCCGAAAGGCTATGTTGATGGGGGATTAAATGCTCCTGGTACTGCAAGGCAAACAGGCTATGGGTGACAGGCCATACAGTTATTCAAACCCCCCTTATGACAACAAGAAAATCAAGGCACGTGATGTCACATCACACAGAACCTGAGACCTTAGCCATATTTAAGGTCTGTGTTTGGGGTTTGTAATTGGGCATCTGGTTGTACGGTTCCTTCTCGTGTGACCTTGCTTGGCCAAGCCAAAAGGAGTGATGTAGGCCATCCACCAGTGGGCCCACAAACTGCAGAGGCAACAATGGTGGACCCATGCTAAAAGGATTGGGCTACCTTATCAACAGACGATTAAACAGACTCTGGGGATGTGGAATGTCCCTGTCCTTGGTGTTGTGGTTCCAGTTTGTGGGGGTAGTTTTGTGTTCTTTTTCAGTTTCACCGTTCATCCACCAGATGGTGCCATTGGTTCACTTCTGTCCTGGAGGGCTTCCTTTCTCATCTCAAATAACCCACACCTGCAGCTAATTGGTCATTACCCCTGAGGAGTATTTGAGCAGCTGACTGTCACCACCTCGTCGCCAGATTGTTTGCCAGTTTTGGGTACTCTAGGCCTCCTAAGTTTTTGCTGAGTGAATTTTTGAGTTTGTCTAGTGACTACAAGCCCTTACCTTGTTTTTTGTGAATGTTCGGCAGGAAATCGACTGATCCTCTGAGCTAAATCTGGTTCTTCAAACCCTGGAAGGATTCCTCTCGCGATTCTGAGAGTCTCACTGCTCACCTTATCTGAATGCCTACCTCTTCCAGAAACCCAGTTGACAGTCTGCTCTGCTGCTCCTCTGTTCCTCCATAAGTCTGCCTGTCCGCCCTCCAACGACACCTCCACCACCTACCAGCCAAGGCCTCCACAAACCGGAACCCCAACCCATCCTCCAACTCATACTGTGAGTCCAAGCAACATCTGAGTTTCAGCCTTTTTTGCCACCAATCTTTAACTCACCAAATCACTCTCTCCTCTGTGCAGTCGTTCCAGGTTTCCTGGTCGCTGGAACCCCCAAGCTGAGATATCAGTTTTCTGTCAGTGTGTTTTTGTATTTGAAAAATAAACAGTTTAACTCTGATCCTTTCTCTGGGAGTGTTTCTGCATGTGGGCAAAAAATATAAGACCCATCATGACACTTGGGAGATGTTCTAGGCACTTTTCACTGAGATGAGGCCGGGGGAAGATGCAGCAAGGGATGGAAGAGGAAGTCTGGCAGTTTCTGTTGGGACTGCAGTCACCGTGATTTGGTATTGGATGAAGAATATGGCAAGAGCAAGTATGAGTACAAGAGTTTCTTAACTTTGACACCATAATGTAATATAAAGAAATATGTCAAAAGTGTACCTTAGCATGACTTTTAAAGAACATATCCTAGTCCTCCAGAGTAATAGTTAAAGACTAGCAGTTTACCTGCTCTCGTCTAAAGATGGCATCCACTGCCTTGCATAGGAATGCTATCGAGTTTTTTGGTTTGATAGCTTGTAGTTTCTAGATATACTTCTACTTGACCCTCTAGTTTCTGGATTAAAATATAATAAAAACAAAATAGAATAAACCATTTATTGTCCCACAGAGGGCAACTTCAGGCTCTTTTGGCAGCAATCAGGAATTATGTTTAAAATAGAAGTACAATAACAGGCTATGTTCACATTGAAGGAAAATCTGACCTAAATGTTATGTTTCTAGGCATCAAATGATTATGTTAGGCTGTTTAAAGCAAGTGGGAATGCTCTGATCTGCATCTGACCTCCTCAAGTCACATTTAAGGCACATTAAAATATGCTGCTAGTAAATTATCTTTTGAAATGTGAGTACAGTGGGAATGACCAAAGCACATTAGACTTGTCTGTAATCTGCATGGGCACATGTAATGATGTGTCCCTGCTGCAGTCTGATGCACTCGGTTGCATCAAGTCATCTGCCTTGGAGCTGAGAGGAGATTAATGTATGATTAAATGTTGCCCTCAAGTTATTAACATCCCTGTCCCACCATTGCTGGTTGTGTATCTTCATCCAAACAATAGTCAAATCTCCCTAAAAATGCCACAGTAAAATGTTCACTCCTTTTATTCACATGTTTCCTACACAGCACCTGCTGACACAATAAATGGCTGCTTTGGTGCAGTGAAACTACAACATAATTTTTCTGGTATTAACTGTGCTGTTGCGCATGACAATGCAATGCTTGTCAGTTTGGAGTCACATAAAGCTCACACTTTAGTCAGATACAGCCAACACTTTCAAATGAATACATCAAACATCATTAAAATCTGACAACTGCATACATTCCTCCATGTTCTTAGTGGCTTTTTGGAATCAAAACTTCAGCCTAATTCTGGCATTGAAGTTGCATTTCCAAAGAGCCACAATATCAAGGGGACGGGAATGTGCAAGATATGTCTTCCATACCTTTTGAAGCTGGGGTTCAAGGGAGAGTGTCTTAAGCATCTCGGACAGGGCATAGCCTTGTGAAAGACATCTATGCACCCTAAAAGGAGCACACAGACCAAAATGAATCTTTTGCAAATTCTTAATGCTGCTCTTAACCACCTGGATCTTGGCAATCAGACCCAAACCCAAGCTCAGAACCCAAACCTTTCTTTTGTTCTCCAGTTGTAGCTGCATTCGACATGGTCAAATGCTTTTTCTTGATCTAATACAAACAAGCATGCTTAAGATCCAATAAACTGGAAGTCTCCATAACACCCCAAATCATGGATTATTTTATCTGCCATGACCTGATGGTGATGCAGTAGGTGTGGTCCCAGTGGATGGCCAGCTCCATGACTTCTCTGAGCCCAGTTGCTAGGGATTTACAGAGCATCTCATAATCAGTGCAGAGTAGAAACCCAGACACCAGTTCAAGTTCTCAATGTCCTGCAGGTTTTGTTGGGCCCACAGGATTGTGTGCTGAGCTGTGTTAGGGTTTCTCTTACCTATTCCTCTTCAGAGTCTCCAGCCCAGAAAAGCCTCCAGCTGGTTCCAATTGGACGCAGTCAGGGAGCAGTATTTAGAGGAGTGGATTTCCTGGGACGGACACCAGTCGGTTAATTTCCGCATAGTGGTAACGTACGTGCTCTCCTAAGACTGAACATTGTGCTTAGACTCAAGTTTACTTCCTTGTCTTCATTCTCTCCTAGAAGCCTTGCAGTCTCCAAGCCAGTTCTCCACCCAGTCCTCCTGGATCCATCCTCGATTGCTCACCTGCCTGTCCACGCTCTGGACCTCTCAAGCCGAAGCCCCAGCATCTCAACCAAACTCAATCTCTGTGGGCTCATCCAACCTCCCCTCCATCTGCTCCGCTCTCTGAGGAACTGTAAGGAGTTTGCATCTTCTCTTAATAACTCAGTTCCCCAGCCTGAATCTAATTGATCTCTCTCCCTGTGCAGTTCCTGACTAAGCCGCTGTTTCACGAACCTCTACGACGGTCCAAACAATCTCTGTAAAACTTCTCAATAAACATTCTAAACTGCTTCCTGACTCATATTGTGTCTGCGCCAGAGTCTACTCTAGAATCATGTCAGGTTTTCTTTTTTGGGCAGAAAGGTTAATGCCATGTAACATGAAAAGCAGTAGTGAACCAGTGACCAGATATTAATTGTAGACTTCAAGCAGATCTTGTGCTGGGATGTCAAAGAATGCTTTGTAAAACCCCTTATTGAGTCCATCATTACCAGGAGCCTTCTGGCACTGCATGATAAGGAGGACTGCATGGCGCTCAGGTATCCCAAAGGAAGCTTCAGCTGTGTGTTGTCTTTTCAGAGACCTGGAGTAACCTGTTTCAGCTCTCCCTAAAAAGTCCTTGTTCTCACTGTACTTACTCTCAAAAAGAAGAGTGAAAATCCTCAGTCCTTCTCCTAATCTGGCCTGGTTCACTCAGTTGCTGCCCTATGTCAGATATAAAGAGGGGATCACCTTCCTCTGCCTTTGTATCCTCTCCATCTGTTTAAAGAAACTTGATGGAGCATCAATCTCTGTTTTGTTCTGCACTGAGACCTTACTTACCACCTTGGATTTTAGATTCAAGCAGGTTTTCTAAAACTGGCATTTTAGATTTGAGAGCTTCCATGTGCTACTGAACCCATGTGGACTAAGACTCAACTATGTTTATTCACAGATCTAGTAGATTGATTTGAACTTTTCCATGTTCCCACAATCCATTAGACAAGTAAATTAATGTTTTCTTTGTCTAAAAACAGTGCAAAAGAACTTAAAGCCTCTCTAAAGTTGATATAATGGGTGAAAGCCAGATTTCAATGACAGTAGGCACTTTTGGGTAACTTTTTTGTGATTAAAAACACCCCCTAAAAGCAATTAGCGGTCTGTAAAAAATACTGCTAAATTCTGGCAATGATTTAAATGCATAAAGATGGTTCTTAAAACAATGCAAATGATCAAGTCAACCAAAAGGGTTAAAGTTCTCTTTGATGTGAGACCATGTGTGCTGTCTGTGGCATTTATATATCATCCTCTTTACATCCACTAGGCTATAAAAAGTCTGAAAACTAATTTCCTGTACAATTAAAATGCCCAACTAAAAATGCATGATCTTTTGACAAGCAAATCTGCCAACCATTTCCAAATTTCCTCTAAAAAAGTTTCCTCCCTGCTTTAACTAAAATAAACCTTCCTTAGATGATATGCTGTATTTTAAAAGGGTTTGGGGTAAAAACCTTAGAAAAGTGCTGGTCCACCACAGAACTCTGGGAGGTGCCATGAATAAAACTGGCTTCTCCCTTCCCCTCTCGGCACCAGTCCACTTCATTATTAAATTCACTATCGGTTTCTTGTAAAAATAACATATTGATTCTTTTAGGCAGTACTTTTTAATATATCATGGTGCATTTTACCGCCTTACCTAGATGCACTTATATTTAGCTAACTCAAAGTTATTGTGTTAGGTAAATTGCTAAAAGTGGCACCACAACAAAACTTTAGATAAAAAGCTGACGCACATCATTATACCCAAAAGTATTTTCTGACTTTCTCCATCATCTCTTTCAGACTATTAACCTCCTGATCAGAAACACCAGACTCTTCTTTTCTTCTGATATAACTTTCAAAGAAATAAAAGGTCCTTAAATTTAGAGGGAAAACAAAACAAAGATTTCAAACTTTAGACCTCTTAACCCTTTGGTCTGCTAATGAAACTTGTTAAGAGACTCAATAGGATAATGGTGCTCTGAACTGTTGATCTGTGACAGCGACACCTCACTGCTGTCAGACAGCTCCCCTTCACTATCACTTCTGTACTGTTGCTCGGAGGGAGAGACACCTCACTGCTGTCAGAGAGGTCCCCATCACTATGGATACTGTCTGTGTTGTATTTTCTTTCTTTGGCCGGTTTGACGACCTGCCTACTGGCCTGGTCAGCAGCAAATACATTTTTCATTTCAAAGTGCAAAAATTATCTAAAAAAACAAACAAACTATACTTTTCTTTAATTAACTGTATTCACCCTTAATTTAAGTAGTTAAATAAGATGATTTGCCAATGGAATGAGCATTTCTATTCTTAAAACAAGACAATTATTTTATATATACCACACCTTTCAGATATTTCCACTTTTCTCAATCCAAAGGATATTTTTCCAATTTTGGGTGGATAGGATATAAATATTGACCTCTGATCTTACTAACTTAAGGTAGGTAAGGTCTGCAGAGCTTTAGATGTTGTTGTGGGCTTACTGTAACTTATCGGATAGTTCCCTGCAGAAGTTTTGAGAAGGTTCTCTTCTGTTTCCTGCTTTCTCCATTTATTGGTGATGACTCTTGCTTTTGTATCTCTAAGCCTAAAAAATGGCGATCTTACCCTTTCTAGTCTGACAGACAGTTCTTCCTTGAGTTGATTTTTTAGACATATTAGGCTATTTCTCAACATACTGTTTGGTCCTCTTATTATAGGAGTGTGGGGTAAAATGCCTTTAGGTTAGTAGAGCTTAATGGGAAAATGGTTAAATAATAAATTAACAAAAGGCAGTTATGTTATCTTTTAGTTATCAGGCTCTTCTCCTGTGGAACCAACCAGTTTTAGTCCGTGAGGCAGACACCCTGTCTACTTTTAACTTAGAAGTTTTTCCTTTTTTATAAAGCTTATAGTTAGAGAGGCTCAGGTTATTTTGAGCTATCTCTTGAGCTATAGTTATGCTGCTATAGGGTTAGACTTTTGGAGGACATAAGGATCCCTTTTTCATCATCCTGCTTCATTCTATCCCTATTCTACCACTCTGCAGAATCTCTTAGTTCAATCTTTAATGTTCTGCTCTGTCTGCTTTTTCTCATAGTAGCTTCACCTCTTCCGTCCCTGTTTGGCTGTGACTCCATGCTGGAGGGAAATATCAGCTGTGCTGCTGCCATCAACACCTTTGTTTATAGATATTGGAGATCAGCCTGTTTTTCAGTGTAGTCCTGTTTCTCTAACTGCGACTAACTGGATGTGCTCTCTGCCTGGCTGTGTGTTTCCTGGATGGGGCCTCCTTTGCTTTTTGTATCTCTGCTTCTGTCTCCTTGAACCCCAGTCGGCCTCAGCAGATGGCCGCTCACACTGAGCCTGGTTGTGCTGGAGGTTTCTACCTGTTAAAAGGGAGTTTTTTCTCTCCACTGTCGCTACAAGCATGCTTAGTGTGAGGGATTGCATTTGAGTCAATGAGTCATGCAATCTTTTTGACTGTATGATCTGGTGAACTGTAAAGTGCTTTGAAATGACTTGTGTTGTGAATTGGCACTATAGTAATAAACTGTATTGAAAATTGGTTTGGATGTTTTTTTTCCTATTATAAATTTGTAAAAGTGAGTGACTGAGTGTTGTATTATTGAATTGTTTGATCTAAAACATTTAGGTGTGAGAAAAACATTCATATTTCCCATGGAGTCTTTGATTATATTTCAATGATATGCAAAAAGCATAACTAAATGCCATGGCTTTTCATGATGATGGAATGATTAAAAAAAACAAGAACTGCTTAATTTCCTCTGAGCAAAGCCTTGAATAAAAAATATTTTCAGTCAGACTAAATTTAAATCTGTACATATTATATAAGCGCGTCCATGACAAGCAGCTCAGTGTATCCCTGCTGGGAAGAAGTGAATGTGTGGAAGCTAGAACCCTCCCTCCTTGTCCGCATCTCATTAAGCAAGTCCCGCTGTAGGTGAAGCTGCCTCTCTCTGCCATTCTGAAGCAGGTGTCCAACATGGCGAACGCTCGCAGCGGCTCTCTGGCGACTATTCTCTTTCTCTTCGTGTTCCCAGCGGCTCTTCACCAAGGTAGGAGTTTCGCTGCTTGTGTGTGGACGGAGGACGCCCTTTGTTCTCGCATTTCCGCGGATGTAGATGCGGAGGAGTGTCCATATAAGCAGTTTATTTATTCATTTGGATCCGTGCGCGGCTGAGCTGTTTGGATATAGCTGATATGTTTTGCACCAAGTGAGAAAACACGTCCCTAAAGTTAAAGCGTTGCGCAGAACAGGGTAGATTTAGGTGTTTTTGGCGTTGCAGAGGCGCTGCTTAGCCGATACATCACTTTGGACCGCTCACCATTTGGCTGGAGGCTAAACCTCTTTTTCCCCATTCAACTCATTTAAGCAAATGTTGCTAAATAAAAAAAATGTTTGTCTTTGAACATAGAAACATGCTCGGATGCTCTCCGTGGTTTAACTGTGACTGTTTAGTCAGAAAGGTTACTTTGTTGCATGTTTAGAACAGACAGAGCTGTGAATCGGAGAGCAGCAGAGCGTGGAAAGTCCTCCATGCAGCAGCCTTACCGTGTGAGAGCAAACTGCACACGCAACTTTGTTAATTTCATTTGTGATCATCAAGTTAAAGATTGTGACTGCTTTTACGTTTGCATATTTGTTGACAATAACTGTGCCGATATGTTTTGATGAATAAGACCCCTTTCTAATCTGTTTGCTTCGTGATTGATCTCATCTTTCTGAATTTAATATTGAGGCATTGCGCTCTTTGTGCGCCTTTTTCATATCTGTGCGCCCAAATAATAAACCATATCTATTTTTTTCTTGTGGTCAGATAAATGACAAGACAAGTGTTTATAAATACACATTACTGTAATTGCATAGCATTTTTTTAAATAATAATATAGGCTCGAATGCGCCCTGCTTTTAAAATTCAGGTTCTAATTCCAGTCGATCTCCAATCAATAAATAAATATCAATTTACTGGGAAATCCAAGCCAAATGTAGCCTATTTGCAGAAATTATTAGTAGATTGTAGATAAACAAACAATAACTTGCTTTGCAAAGCAAGTACGAAACATCATGTGGCATTTCGTGCAAGGAGGAGCACGAAAAACAAAAGGTTGGAAATTGAGCTGGAGCGAAATTGAGTGGATTTTGTGTTGCGACTCGTTTATCTACTTGAGTCGATGAATGTTTTCTGAAAGTGAATGCTTGTCCACAGAGATCCACGCTGTATCCTAGACAAGCTTAGTGATGCGTTTGAACTCTTGAGAGAAGTTAATGAAATAAATGAATCTTGGGGTTGTTACTGTTGCGCACCGGTGCTGTTTTCTTTCAATGGGAGCTGGGTTTGCAGAGAAAACATCAAAGCTTCAACTCGACTGTTTTAATCTGAGGTGGAAGGTTTCAGAGAGCGGATACTTAAGATAAAGCCACAGGGTGAAGACATGATTTTTCTCCGCTTTTTTCCCCCTACTAATATGGGAGAAGCGTGCGTGACTCTGCGCTCTGCACGTTTCCATTCCAAAGTGGCATAACGCGCAATAGTTAACACGCAAGTCAGTGTTTAACTGTTGGGTTTTTTCTTAAGCTTATGTTAATGTTCGCTATTTTAAACAGTCAGTGAAGGCAATCGGTGAATCATCAACTAAATGCTTTGCTGAGGCTTTTTTGCATGAAAACATACAAAAACGCCTCATTTCTTGAGCTCCAGCCTCTAGTGGTGAGAATGACAGTGAAAGCAGCTGTCGACATTTGTCACATTGTGGATTATCCACAAGACTTAATCCAGTTTTATCCCCATAAATGAAAAATGGATGCACAGTCGTGTTTTTTTTTCTTTCCCTTCTTGGAGCAAGAAAGTGATAAGTTCACCAAAAGCACCACAGAGTAACCAAACGAGCGTCTGATCTTTGGACAGTGCGCAATGCTGCTTTACCTCCACGGTAATGGCTCCACTGATTTCACACACAGCTCAGGGCACTCTGGCACAAAGCATATAAATTATTCACCTCCAGCTGCATATTCTAAGATCACATTGTGCCCATGCATTTACAGTGTTTTTCTTTTTTTTTCCCGTTTCCAATCTCTAATACAAAACACTTTCCACCAACATATTTCAGGCTGCCATTCCCGTCCATCCAGGTTATGCACTCCTCTAAAGCCCAACTGCCTATATTCCTCTGTTTTGTTTGTTACAAACTAGATGTCACTGGGTGTGGCATATTCTAATGCAGGGAATTGACCCAAAGAAATGTAAGGTTTTGCATTGTAGCAAGCAAGGCTTGGATATTTTGCTTTTTGTGCACGGTGACATTAAAAACAACAACAACAAAAAAACAGTTATTGAGAAAATATATGAAACGCACAATGCTGCAATACCCTGGTTTTATTAGATGGAACAGAATAATCATTTGTTTTCTCACAGTGGGGAAATTAAGGAGCAAGTAAAGGGAAAAGTTTGCAACAGAAAAAAAATCCTCTGCAGTTATTAAAAAATGTATACTCAGGTTTACTGAAATGAAGTGTGTTTTAAAAGTGTGCATAATGCACATATGTATTTGTGCATAAAAGGAGCAATAGACTACATATAATGATAAAAAAAATCAATGTGACAGTTTTGAAATTGTTGGATGCAGAGATGAGGAACTGTAGTTGCAGCTGCTGGGAGAAAGGATGTGTGATAACTCTCCTTTTAGGACCTATGGTGCAGCAGTTTTACACTCTTGACTTCTCCTTGGGGGAAAAAAAAAGACTTATTCCTGAAACTAAATAAAAAGTGGTTTTAGCAACTAACAGTTTAGGAGTGTGCACACTTTTCCTCCTTCATTATTGATCCGCTCTTATTTCATTTTTTCTTTCATTAAGTCAACAGTTTTTGCTGTTAAAAAAATCAAATCTTATGGAAAGATGGAGCTACTGTGGATATCATTGTACAAAAAGTAAAGTTTTTTCAAATCACTTTTTGGAAACGGACTCTGATTTTAATCCATTTTTTGTTCTGAAATTAACTACGTAATAAGCGGTTGTGCCTGACAGAACCCTTTGGTAGAGAGCCCAGATATCAATCAAAGAGCTTTCAGACTCATTAGAAATCAGCCTAAAACCCAAAATCTTACAGTAGTGGTGTGTGACACTGAAATACACTGACGACAAACCTAAAAACCTTCCCCAGGATACCACATACCAGTGTATTTTAGTGTAACGGATCATTATGCTAAAAAAACTCATCATTACACTGAAAATCAGCCTGATATGCTCATTTTATAGGCCTACAAGCCTTTTGAATGACACCTGGGCTTCCTCAAGAGTGCTATTCAAGACACTGGTTACGCTGGAACTTTTAGAGCAATGAAATTATGTTGATACCTTGACTTAAAATTAGTGTAATTTTCACAGAAAGCAACAGGAACCTTTTAAAGACATATACCTCCTTATTTCCACACATGAGAGAAGTGCTGTGAAAACGAGAACCCCACTCCATTCAGTGCCATTGGCCTGGCTCACCAAGGCAGGTCTATCCAAAGGTTGTTGTACCATGTTTTTTGTTGTTGTTGTTGTTTTTTCCTCCTACGCTGTTTACATTTGATCTGCTGCACTTGTGGCATTGCAATGTGGCAATAAGAATAATTGTCTTGATGCCAAAAAGAGCCCAACAGATTTTACTTTCACAAGTGTAGCAGTATGGCATTTCATGCATATAAATTGCTTTATTATAATTATGCTGGGAGTTTTACAGTTTATATGGACACTGCAATGTAAAAAAAGCAGAAAAACAGAAGAAGAAAAAAAAAGAAAAAGAGAAAAGATGAAAGAAAGAGGAGATGGAAAGAAGACAATGACAAAACATTTTCAGTCTGCTTCATCACCTGTAACGAGATGAAAAAAGAACAGCACAACCGAAAGACATGGTACGAGACATACAATAAAGCAACACCTTGAAACTGTCGCTAAAGTAGTATTATTATGATCACTGCTGCACTTTAATAAATAAAAATGTTTATTTCACTGCTAAACTGATGCTCGTTCACTGTCTGAAAGCTGTGCAAAACGAAATTTTATTTTGTGTACCCTCTGGGTACACAAAATTACAATAATAGTTCTCTAAGTCGTAATGCATAAAACAGTGTTTGTTTGGATATTTTTAGTTTCAAAATAACTTCTTCATATTAATGTTGTAAAAACAGCTGCAATAAATAAGTTTAGTAGAATTAGGTAAATTCTAAAAAAATGCAAAACAAAAAACACAACATCCACATGAAACCATATCCATAAAGCTGAGCAACTAATAAACTACAAGTACAGCCTGGCAAGAAATCAATATTAATATATCAGGATGGACATCTGCCCAGTATTGATATGAGATATGTCCCAACAAATTTTCTATTATTCCACTGAACTTCAGTTCAGAATCACATGGTATCAGGGGAATGTAGGCAGATAAAATGAATTAACTAGTTACCCTTTTACAGCTAAACTAAGCAAAATTGGTAATAGGCCTGACCTATATTTAAAGGTTAAAGTTAGTGTTTAAATTGGGTTAGGGATACAATTTAAATCCAGAATTTTATTTCTTGGTCCTTGTATGTTAAATAGGAAAAAAACAGCTTCCAATAATTGACTGAAAAATAGACTGATCTGAAAGGCTTATTCTATGGTACATTTTTATAGCCTGGGTGAACTTAGTCCCGCCCACAACGTTTGAGGTCGGGAAGTTCGGTCTGGCATTGCTCAATAGTAGCGCGAGTATGCTCGCCCAATATCTGGTCGGGCCAATCAAATTGTCAGGGCGGGCTTTATACGATGATGGACAGATGATCAACAGTAACATAATCAACCACGTCACCAAAGTGCACTTGGGTGACAATAACAATGGCTGCCGCTGGAGAGCTGAGGTGTGTAGATTCTGCTATTAGGTCTGTTCTAGAAGATATCGACAGCAAATTCATTTTAAAAGAGGAACAGAGAAACGCGATCAAAGCATTTGTTAAAAAGAAAGATGTTTTTGGCATCCTTCCTGCGGGATTCGGCAAAAGTTTAATTTATCAGCTGGCTCCCTTGGTCGCTTAACATACGTCACGCACTCCGTTGCTCTTATTGGTTGTAGGTCTATCCAATTGAGTGCAGAGGCATTTTTTTTTTCCTGGTTCGTTCGAAACACGCCCCATAATCACAGCTCTATGGAGCAGTATCAGACTCATATTCTGACTAGAATTGAGTAGGACTACGTCAGGCTAACATTTTTAGGCCATACTGCACAGAATCATAGTGCAAGATTAAACTGCCGCATTGTGGAGTTAAATACAGAGCTCGGACTCGACCTATAAATTTGGTTAGAAGTAAAATTTTGAAATGATGAATGAAGGATGGGTATAGATCAGGCGACTGCATTGCCAGACTTGTAAATCAACACCTATGATTTTAAACACATGTAAACACTAATGCTCCACACTTCCGTCTATGCCCGCATTCTGATCAGATAAACACATCAATTACCAAACTGCTGTCTTTCAACATATTGTCTCAGCTATTGAGTGATCGGTTGCTGGAAATTATTAATAATGTAGCAGCAATGTTATTTTTAGACCAAGTCGCAGTCATGATTCAACTTGCTAACACCAAAAAATGTAAAGATAAAAAGCTTGAACGGTTGACATTTACCAAGTTTTTAAATGTCAAGCTTTTAAAATTTTCACTGTCTTTTTGTGTTTGTTGTAATTATTTGTGGATATCCATAAGATGTTGGTCTGTGCAATGCACAAATGTGTATCTTTAAAAAAAAATGGTACAGTTTGTTGACATGAAACCTGTTGACAAGCACTGCTTGAATGCAATGGTAAAGGTCGAGTTAACAGCTTTTGTTACCACAAAGCTGGCTTCCAGTGTGATTTTAAAGGCTCTTCAAAGCCAGTTTTGTCCTTATTGTTCTTTGCAGAGTGCAATTCTTTTTTGATTTTCACAGCTTTGACATATTTGGTAAGCGTCAACTCTGCTCTTTCAAGGTCTGTAAATAACTGAAATAGGCCCTGGGTAGACATGTTCATGGATTTGCCATGGCCTGTCACATGTATCTATGTTTAAGAATGTGTGAGAACACAAATTGTTGTTCATTTAGTAGGCATCTAATACAGCTGACAAAATGTATTTGGTAAAATATAGTGATGTGCTTCAGTGTATTGTTTATATTTTCATGTTATGGAAAGACCCCTTTGATACCTGAGAAAAAAAATTTTTTTTAATGAAAATGGCCAGTGTTAATTAATTTTATACTCACTGATAAGATTAGTCGATTTAAGATTAACTCATTAAGATTAACTGATTAGTCAATAACTTGCATTTCTAGTTAGAAGGTATTGATCTATGGATTCCCTTGCAGTTGTAAAGTCAGTGTGGTTGACTTGGCAGCCGTCATTGATCCTCTTCATGATGACACACAGAAAGTCACTTTCAAAACATAGAATTACTAGAGAAGAACTACTTTCTATGAAAAAGAATTAAAAAAAAAATGCCACCAAATAAAAACTACTTTTGACATTTCAGTAGTTTTAATTAGGGATGCACGATATTGGGATTTTGGCCGATATCCGATATGCCGATATTTTAAAACTCATGTAGCCGATAACCGATATCGATGTTAAAGCTGGACAAAAATAAGTAGTCATTGAAAATAGCAGTTTTTTTATCCATTTCTGACACTTTGAAAAATAATATACTCAAATATATTTTCATATGCTGATATCAAATTGATTTTTAAAAACGCGGTATCGATCTATTTTACTTTCAAAATCTCATGAAATTTCATCGTTCTGTTACAAACTCTCGTGATATTTTGCAAATTCTTGTGAGATTTTGTTCGTAAAATAGATCGATACCGCGTCAATATATCAACATATAAAAATATGGAAAATGTTCGTGAATTTTCGGGAGATTTCGTAGCATAACGATGACATATAGCAATATTTCATTAGTAAAAGAGATTGATTTGGTGTTTTTAATTGGCAATATATCAGCATATGAAGATATTGTAATATTTTAATGTATCAATATTTTTTCCCTCATCTTTAGAAGTTTTTAAGTCTGTAAAAAGAAGTTTTTGAGGAAGAAGAAGAAATAGTATTTTTTTTAATTTTTTAGACTTTAGAAACTCAGAAGCTGATCAAATATCGGGTTAAATATCGGTGCGGTGGCCGATGTCCGATATTCAGTTTTTAGGCCGATACCGATAGGGGGCCGATTATATCGTGCATCCCTAGTTTTAATAGTTTTATCCAGAAAAAAATGCACCTAAAAACAAAACAAAAATGTCTGGAATACTTTTTGGGGGGGGAATAAGGAGATATGTCAAGACTTCTTTCAATCATATAACAAACAAAAATAAAATAAAATAAAATAATAATAGTAAGGGTAAGCCATGTTAAACAGCAACAATAACATTTTCTCTGTATAGGAAGGGGCCAAGAAAGGCAGCAGCACTGAGTCAGGCATACTTTCTGAACTAAGACAAGAACTGGAATGGCATTGATAGCTCATTCAGTGATTCGCTCCAGGAAAGTGAAACTGGTAAATGGTGAATCACTTCACAAAGACTACTAAAGCGATCACACAAAGACTCATCTTATATTCAGCAAACGAAACGATAAAAAACAAAATATTGAGCTAAAATGCTCACACGGGAGCTTTACCTTGGGTATATCCAATATAATGATGAATTTTCTTTTCTATTCCTGCAGGTCCTGGGTTAAAAATATACCCAAATTGCATTCAGTTTTGCTTCAACGTTGCATTAAACTTTAACTAGGCTTTTACCTTCCTTCCTTAATTTCTCTCTCCTCATAAATTATGAATTCATATATTCCTTTCAAGTGTTATTTGACTCTAATACAAACTATCGGAACAAAAATAGATTCCAATCTAGCACCTCTTCTTATTTCACATCACTATATATGGCTTTAAGTGAAAGGTATGCAGTTTAATCTTTCTGCAGAGGCTTTGTATCTGTATTAAATTCAGTTGTGTTGCAGATTATCGGCTTAGAGCAACAGGGGATGGTGCTTTACAGGTGTTAAGTAATGCTAACGCAGCATACTCTGACCATCAGCTTATTAAGGCCTGGAACACTGGTGGCAATCTAACAATTATCACAACAAGCATAAACCGTGTCATGTTTTGTGAACATGCAGGCTTGTTATGGGCGTCTGTGGAGGAATATAGTTATCTCTTGACCTGATGTTGACCCTAATATTAGGTTTTACATGCTCCTTTCTGTTTGATCTCAGAAAGTAGTTAGGTTTGGATTAGAAAATTAGTTCTGCCTTGTGTGTAGATGCAATCTCTCTCAGATAATCTAACATGTCTTCTTGGACTCTGAGTGGATGTGGATATGCTTGTTAACAACCTGCATGACGTACGATGCTCCTCAGAGTACTGGCTAATGAGAGAAAGTAGATCCCGGTGGAGCATTTCATTGCATAGCTGTGAAGTATGTTGTGACTCAATCCGACTGTTTTATGCCGACATTGTTGTCACACCTTTTTTCTGATATACAGCTCCACTGTACATCTAAGCAAATGGATTAATTTGGAGCGTATAGCCTTGATTAATGCGTGGCTGACGTCTTGATTTATAGTGAGTACGTTCCGTCTTTCTCTGGCCTGCTTTCTTATTTGTTATTTACCGCTACATTACCGCTGACATATCAACTGAGGCTGCATGATCTGTCAGCTTCACGTTCCCTAATGTGGTGATTGATGGATTATCCTTAACTGGAAACAGAAGTCAGGAGTAATGTAATGGACAGCTCACAATCAGAAAAACCTCATATTTTAGTGTACATGGTTGCAATTGTTGGAGAAACTGTAGAGCTTTTGGGGGAAATGATGCACATTCTTGGTTTTCTTTAAGCTATGTTCCTCTAAAATCATTTGAGATTTGTACATTTCCACCATGGTGGGAGTCATCTTCTGCTGGATGTTCAGCACTATGTATTAGTATGGCGACCTTTCATGCTTCTT
>NW_015150496.1:1074579-1080754 GCF_000732505.1 Cyprinodon variegatus | reverse complement strand
AACTTCAATTTGATATACTGGATGCCTTTAGCAACCTGTCATTGATTGAACAGACTACATTAAGTATTTTAACAGTTTGTAGAATTGGGGAAAAAAAGATTTGTTAATACTTTGCATCATTAGTATTCAGTGTTTCCATGTAAACTGAAAAAGTCAGACTTAACTAGTTTTTCAATGCCATAATAGATGCCAAAGTGAGATACAAAAAATATTTCATTTGTCAGTTTTCTGAGATTATAATTTCTGTTTGTATTAATTTAAAAATAATGACGTTTATTTTTATTTGAAATTTAATCTTTATATTTGATTTTTGTTGGCATCACAGGTTTGCTCTGATTAAACTCCAAGTTTTTGATGTATGGGCTCATAGATTTGTGAAAAAAAAAAATCGATATTTTCTACTGTTATTTTTGATGATTCACAATTATTTCAACTTAGAAAGAACATTAAAAACTTCTGTAAACTTGGATGGATATTTGAATCTTGAAAATAATGCATTTTGACAAATAACTTATTGAATTTGTCCTTTTATACTTTCTCTACCCTTTTTAAGGTGGTAATAAATGTACAGTGCCTCTCTGGATGAACCGTTTTAGTGCCTCACAGTTAAATATTGAGGAACTATGGCTTGAGACAATGTAGTGAGGTTTAAATCAAAATCTTTGTATCTTCTTAAGTGTTATTAGACAGGTTTTTATGAGGTTGTGAGGCCATACTGTTCAGATCAGGCAGCAGAGTCTTATTGCAGTTTTTACCAATAATCAAAAGACTTTTACAGATTTTTATGCCTGGACAGCAACAATCAGCCCAATCTTTTCAATTTACAAAGAAACCTTGCCTTTGAAATTGTTTATCTTTTTATCAACACCGTGAGCTGGCAGAAAACAGGAAGCACTTCTAAAAAAAGGTATGAGCTTTGGATGAATCATCTGGCATGGTTTTGGCTCTGAGACGGGCTGCCAGAACCCCCACCGTGATGGAAACAGGTGTGGAAATGGACGTGCTCTCCTTCTGAACCCCTGCAGCAGCATCTCCTGTAATGAAGAACAATGGCTCTATTCCTGAAGGAGGGAGACAAGCGGGGGGTTGGACCCCAAGTGACCCACGTCGTCCTCCTACCGCTCCTGCCCCCGTCAGTCTTTGAGCAACTGTGCTGGCAGGCCAACAGATGACTGCTGGGTCGCATCTGGTCTCCCTGCACTTAGTGTAATCAAAGGGAGAAAAAAAGGTTTATGGCCTACTTGTTAGTGAGCCGCCAACTGATGGGATGTCAAGTAAGAACCCTCCAATTCTAAATCTCTTGAGGGATTGTTAGAAGAGGGTGGGCATGGGTAGCAATCTGCCACATTGACAGCAACATACACAGGCCAAGGTGCTATGCTGTGCAGTGAAACAAGCTGACCATAAAACAAGGCAAGCGTGTCAAATTATTCACTATTTATCCTCATATTTACAAAATATTCATACCCAAAAGGTGAATGCAAATTCTCTTCAGTTCTAAAGAGTTGTTTTGTTGAGGCCTACAGCAAGCATATAAGAAATGCAGATAAGTAATAAAGAATACTGCAGGGCTGTGGTTTGTTTATTCATAGATAAAAGGTAACACATGGAATATACACTCCATTTTCCTTGTTATATAACAACCAGCTTTACTTTGACATCATGCACATATTATCTGACTGAGTCTCTGAGGCTGTTTTATTTTCTGATAAGAAACTGCATTACAAGTTGTACATGTGAAATTAAACTGCAAAAAAAGTACATCTCAATAAGTCATTTTTTTTTTTAATAAGTGCATTTTTTCTTGAATTAAGGAGGTAAGTGAGACACTTTGCCAATGAAACAAGACAATTAACATTTAAAATAGGAAAAAATATATATATATTTTATTATTTCAAGTGCATATTATCTAATTATCTTATTTTAAGAGTAAAAGTACTCATTCCATTGGCTAATTGTCTTATTTACCTACTCGAATTAAGGGTAAATACACTTAATTTAAGACATTTTGTACTCATTTTAAGATTTTTTTTTGCAGTGAAGGACATTCTGGTCTTTGGAGCTTGACCGATTCTGGAAACAAAGTAAAGCCTCTAATTCTGTTTTTCCCTTCAAAAGTCTTTTAACATCTCAAATAATCTTTAGATTTTTCCCCCTTGTTTTCTCCCCTGCCGAGGTTTTCTTCAAATAACTGGGTTGTGTACAATATAGTATGACAGATGTTCACTTCTGTTGTGACATTTGTGCTGAAGAAGTCAACACTCCCTGTTGTAATTCAGAAAAAGTAATAATGTCGCATTTATTTGTTGTGCGATCTGTGAAAACGTGTGTGAGCATATGGATGGATGATAGAAAGACAAGAGGAAAAGCAGTGTTGGGATGGCGGTCTCAATACAAAAAAAATCAAACTATTAACACCTCAAATAAAGTCACAGTAAAGTAATTGCACCTTTAACCTAATAACCAGTTTTCCCACCATTGAGGCAACAAGTTGTATTGATATTTATGATGGCTGACAGTGAGTCTTGTCTAATTTTTACCCACTCAGAGTTGTTCTAATCCAGCCTCAATGAAGTATTTCCTGCATAAATGGCCTGTAGAAAAATATCAGGCTTTAACATATTAATTGGGCCCTATAAAATCCGTTTTTATTTTTTCCCAAATTCCGTTTTTTCCGTTTTTAATTTTTGAAAATTCCGTTTTTTCTGTTTTAATTTTTGCGAATTCATTTTTTTTTTTACCCTTTACTGTTATTTGCAGTCGTAAAAAGAATGCGTTTTTAATGCTAATGATTAAAATGTACACAAATAAAATAGGAATGACCTGAAATTTATTGAGGTAAAAAAAACACATTTATTCAGTACTTTTACTGCATGATGCAACATAACACTACACTCTTAAGTACTAACCAAATATAAATGGTTATGAACCATTGGTTATAAATAAAAGTGCTCCATTAGCTTTTTCAAGTAAAAAAATAAAATAAAATAGGACCTCTCAATTTCAGAATTATAAAGTTCTGATTTAGAAACGGAGACAGTTTTGTCATCTTTTCTAAAGGGATGTCAGCCTCAGCACACATGGCAACAAAATCTTCTACAAACTCTTTTCTTGAGTCTGAAAACATGAATGTAGCAGTAAGGCACGTCTGTAGGGACGTGGCGGCCTTGCTAGCGTTATTGTACTTCTCCTTGTTCTTCACATGGATTTTGGATAACAAGTGGTCAGTGCATGTATTTTTGCGCTTCCAATCAATGGAATGTTAACAAAACTTGCAAAACAATAGTTCACCTGACATGTAAAAGTCACGAGGGAACTGCTCGGCTCTGTACTCGGGGCTTAGCGTCGCGTTTCTCAACTTTTTTGCCGAAAGCGGAGCTGTGGAGAGCCGCTTCGCCATTTTTTCAACGTTTTGATGGGGGAGGGTGAGCAGAAATGACGGACAGGAGGGGTTGTGTTGCCCAGATTTGCATCCCCCGGTGTGCATTTCACCCCCGACGTACGTTCTTCTCCCACACAAAAACAGAATTTCATTTCATTTCAAATGTAGAAATTTCGCGTTTACACTAGATTCCACGTTAATTTGCCAATTCCGCGATTTCGTCCACGATTCCGTGATCGTGGAAATTATAGGGCCCTATATTAGCTAGCTTGGAACCGGGCATCAGCAAAGGAAACAAAGAGTGGGACTGGATAAGACTTTTTGAAACACAGAAAAAAAGACCACACTCTTTTAATCTGCACACCTTAAGCAATATAATCCTTTCTCTCGCAAGACACTCAGTATACATTTGCAGGAACTATAAACTTTTTGAAAATAAGTCACTGGACTGCTAGAAACTGTTCATAGGACTTTTTGAAAATCACAGAAAAACACTCACAAGCATCGACAAACAACTTTCTCAGGACATTTTTGGACTGCTTAGTAAATGCAAATATTTTCAGGACTGGACAATTTGATTAATTTTTGTGCATAAACATAATTTTTTTCACTGTAGATGTTTAAGAGGGAAAGTTTTTTTTTAATTGAGTTTCTTTTTGTGTTTTTATTTTTTTTCTTTGGTGTTTCTGTAAACAAATAATATTTGATTATTCTTTTTGTTCACTGTATATACTTGCACCTATTCTTTTAAATTTAATTTTTTCTAATAAAAAAATATATAAAAAAAAAAAGTAGCTTTATGTCCATGCTTTAACTCATCCACTCTCAGTAGTGATTATTTTCCTGCTGTGTTCTTCATAACTCATCTAGTTTTTCTGTGAATTTCAATCCGAACAAACTGTTAAAATCTCTGGACAAGGAATATCCTCCATGTTGAGAAATTAATCTTCTGAATTTTCTGTTCTTTTGATAAGGAAGTCCTGAGTAATATTATTGAATCTTTTAGTAATAAAGTAAAAGCTGACGCCATATGTGAGCTTAGTTTCTGTCTGTGTCTTTGCCTCAGCTTTGTGATGGTTGTCAGACTTGCAGGGATTGGTTGTGCTTCGACACATCATGGATATAAACACATGCATATTTATTATTTGGACAAGATGGTAGAGTTTAGGCTGACACCCCAGATATGTTGACAGAGAAAGGTTTATGGATTAAAAGCTCTGTGTGCCTAGAAATGTCCCTGGTATTTTTAGAGAGGGTGTGATGTTGCTGTCCTGAAGGGCATTTCTGATTCCTCAGACGCTCGACCGATCACACCATGCTGGATTATGAGGATGCTTATATTTGCGAAAATTGCATCCCTGGCATATTCCAAAAATGTATAACCTTGCCAAGTGTTTTGGTCCAGATATTATAAAGGTTGCAGATACCAGAACATTATGTTTATTGAAAAATTAGATTTTAAAATACAAAATTAGAAACCAAAACATTTATTTAGGTTTTCTAAATAAAAATGTAAATTTCTTTGCAAAATTATATCAAAATCAGTTTATGATTAAATTACAAAAATAATACTGAGAACATGTTAGGCATTACCTTCATACTGTGTTAGATGTTTTTGTTGGACTTTTAATTTAGCATACTTTACCATAAAAATGGAATCCTTAAGGATCTGCTGAAACCATGCCAAATTGGGGAAATTAAGAAAAAATCTAAGTAGTTTTTATTTCCAGGAGATACTCACTGCTGTTAAGTTCAAAAGTTACTTTATGGTATTTTTATTAATGGTCACCAATAGTGCGTCCTAAAAATTTGTTTTCTATTTAGGTCTAGTCCAGGGCTCGTCAACCCACACTGCTGAAAGAGCCATATTGGACCAAAAAAACCCCAAGAAATAAATCTGTCTGGAACCGTAAAAATGTAAAAGTCTTCTATAAACCTCGTATGGTATCCCACTATAGAAAAGGACTATGTAGGCTTAAATATGCAATAAGCATTCATGATTAAATGTTTATCCTGCAGCAAATGTCACATAGCAGCGTGAGGTGATGGACGAGCAGGGAACGCTCTCACCGCTCACTGCTTCACCGTCCTTCACCGCGCGGTTTAAGTTTAGTTGCATTGATGAAATTATAGAAACACAATAAAGGAATCTTTCTATGGTGGACGTGTTTCTGTTGGGAGGAGTTGATTGAGTCATGAGGAACCAATCAGGAACTGACATCCATCAGAGCAGAGCTCTCTAACCCTGAAATCTTACATCCTCCGTCACCATCGTCCCTTGGTGTGATTTATATTTTTAGGATTTGGGAAAAAAATGGAAGAAAGTTCACATACCTGCATCAGAGCGCCACCTGTTTGTTATCTGGACGGTTTTTCATCCTTGCAACAAAACTAGCAGGGTAGTTAGGAGATGCAATCCATTTCTTAAATCTATCTTTGCGCTTCTCTAATTTATCCAGAAGTTCTGCAATCACTTTTTCTATCAGTCCCAACTTGGTGATCAGCTGCATATTTAGCCTTCTCATTACAAAGCAAAAATGCCGGCAATCCTTCTACATTGATGATGAAAGCAAATGTTTCGGTCTATTCTCTGAATCCTTTTTTTTTCTCATCAGCTATCTTCCTTTTTTCCCCCTTTGGAACCCATGTTCTGAGACACACCTGCCGCTTTGTGTGCCTGCATTGCGCCATGTTAGGACCACTGATCTCTTAGCCTCGTGAGACCATCCTGATCTTGCGAGCTTTCAAGATTTCACTCGCCAATCAGTCTGGAGACTCTCCGTTAAAGAAAAT
>NW_015150496.1:1069493-1073428 GCF_000732505.1 Cyprinodon variegatus | reverse complement strand
AATATATTTATTATAAAAATGTTTACAGCATTGGAAAACATAATAAATATTTGTTTGACCTCCTGCACACAATATTAAAACAAACAAACAAAATCGCTTTTCGTACATTTTTGAAAAAGCTCCAGGGAGCCGCAAGGGGGGCGCTAAAGAGCCGCATACGGCTGACCCCCGGTCTAATCATTGTGCTAAATGTGGTTCATAAAACCATTAATATAAAATATCATCCTATTTAGCATTATTGATTTGGTCTGTACTATTTTTAGTTTTAGTTTTATTTCGAGTTTTGATTTAAAATGTTGGGCTCCTGTTGCATAAACCCAGAAAACTAATAATGGTCCTTTTTCACTTCAGTATAAAGACCTTCCAGAACCTAGAATCCTGTTATTTTCCTTCTTGTCTAGCATTGTGAAAACAACGTTGTGCTATACTTTAGAAAAAATTAACCTTTTTAATATAAATGAGATTGATGCTCCAATATTGGCTTCTCTCCATCAGTCACTCAACTATTACTCCGATTTTCATCAGTGAGCTGTCAGCTGGAAATGAACATCTAGGCCTCTGAGATCCTCCTTAAAAGTAGCCTTTCTTTTTTTCTTTCTTTTTTTTTTTTACGTTTTGCTTAAGAAGAAGCGATAAAACTGGGAAAATGCAGAAACCAAAAGGGGCCTTTTACTCTGAAGCACTCACACAGGAGCCCTGGCAACATCAGACAGCCGCTGCAGGCAGGTGGTTTGGTTTTGTTCATCTGACACGAGAAGCAGTCCTCCCACGTGTCCATTCACTGATGGAAAATATGAGGAAAATATGTATTTTTAACAGTTATTGAAAAACTGTATGTGCTTGCAAACGTTTTGCAGATCTGTGGTAAAATGTGTTAAAAATGATTTCAACAGGGCTTCAAGTAGATTATCTACAAAGTATAATATTTCATATGATATTTTCTTATTATATTTTTAAGGTGGAGTGCATGGATCCATATTGAGATAATGAAGTGATTGTATTGCTATATATCATCATTATCTGATCCCAAAGACTACAGTCCTTTTCCCCAGACCTTTTGCTGCATTCTGCCATTCAGCTGGCTAAAGATGACACTTTCAAGAGAAACATTTGATTTATAAAATTTCCATTATTTTTAATTCAAGTCTGAGTTGATCATGCTTTTTTATATCGTATATTATTTGAATCTGGTACTGACCCATGTCTAGACCAATCATCTGCAAGTGCAGTTTACTTGCGCCGCAAGCTGGATAATTGCGAGATCTGAGTTTTCAGTCTCACAACAAATCCATCTTGAAAGAATCCCGCAAATACGTCCGTCTCTGAACCATCAGCCGGTAGGACCAATGACATACCAGCATTGTTTTTTTGGGGGCAGGACATGTAAGAATGGCGACCGTCAGAAGGGCCTTACTGGGTTGTTTCAAACATGGCTACCTGTCGATACCGCTTGACTCGGGTTTTAGCTGCAATACCAAAAACTTCTCATTTGAAAAAGGAGCTAAAAGAAGCATTTTGTGCATTTGTATATATGTGCTTTTCTTCCGACAGGATTTGGAAAAAGTTTGATTTATAAGGCTTATGAAAACGTTACGATTCGCTGCTACGATTGGCTGAAAGCATACCATGGAAGGCGGGTACTAGTTGGCACATTACCCAATCAGCTCAGGACAGACTGAAGGGCAGCCAACCCAGATTGATAACGTAGAACTCAACTCATTTCTACACATCAATCTGGCTACTGCCAGGATAGTTTACTTGAAGCAGGATTGCTAATTTGCTAAACCTGATCAGGTGTGACTAAAGAATTTTTCATATGTCCGTAGCTAAATTAGATATTCTAAATGACATTAATCCAAATCCATTATGCATTTCCTTATAACATTAGTGCAAGATGCTATCAGGTTTAGACAGGTTTTTATGCCAAGGCTGACACTTGATATAAAGGTTTGGTGTTTATGACCAAAAGCAAGAACTACCTGCAAAATATTTTGAAGTCAAACAGCTTAAACTTGGAAGTTACCTATTTGCATAGGTCTATTTGAGCATTTCTGCATAACACTGCAGGTCGTATGGATGGTTGCAAAGCTGTAGTTGTAAGTTTACATGTCTAACAAAACTAATTCAACCTCCAAAGTGAACCGTTGCCAGATCACAGCATAAAGCATTTTCCGTGCTAGTTTTGGAAGGTAATAAGTGGTCTTTGATTGCCCTTGTCCTCAGAGTTTGAGGCCTTTATTATCTCGCTCTTCTCCGGAGTCACAGGGAGACATTGCTTGTTGTAATTGGACCCATTTTGCTTGCGTCCATCGACACAATGCCGGATTCAACAATAAACGAATAAAGGAATCGATGTGGATGATTTAAGCTTCCAGCTAAATAAACAATACAGCTGGTGCTCTGCTGTAATCATCGGAGGGGAAATGAATGCCCTTCTGAAAACAATGCAGGTATGCAGCAGTCTGAGCAGCTCACTATGAACCCATCTTTCATTTTACATAACACTCCAGCTAGTATTACATTTTGGGGAATTTGCATCTGATGATACCCTCCAGTATGTCTCACTGTATACTGTGGAACTGGCTCATGTCTCCCTACTGTGCTCAGCTCTGTCCTTTGTCTCATCTATTGTAACCCTGTCTTGACTGATATGTTCTGCTCCAACACCAGACAACCACTGCACAATAACAAACCATCTTATTTTCTTTGTGTCCAAGTTTGAGGATGGAGAGAAAAATCGTACTGACTGGGGAACAATGGAGCCCTCCTTTGATCAGAAACTGTAGATTGGAGAGCTGTAAAGTACAGATTAATTTCATTTGTTGCCATAATTTCATTTTCTTTCCTAAAAGATCAGAGCTCCCCTTGGCTTTTTCCTTTGTAACTAGGAGCTGTTCAGACTACACAGTGTGGTTTTCATCAGCGGAAGCGATGATGTCTTTTGACACTGCAGTGTTGGGGAGTGCACATTCCAGGGTAATACTTGTTAGAGTAGAATTGGATAATTGTGTTAACCATGTGACTAACAGTGCTGTTTTAATCTCTATTGATAGCAAAGCCTTACAGTCAACCCTCATTTGTCCATTGTTGTATTTTTTTTTCCTTTACAAAACTAAGATTATTTCCTTCATGTGAACCATTAATGTTCATCTATAGCATCCATTTTCCTGGCATTCATGTTTTTTTTCTTTTTTTTTCTGGACTGTGAAATCCCCTGCACACCAAAGACTAACTGCAGTAATTTAAATGACATTAGTGTATATTGGTGAGGGGAATTTTTCACCTGGATTGAGTTTACTTTCCTTAAAGCTCAAACTAAGGCCAGTCCTTTTGCAAAATAAGAAAGTGCTAAAAAAGAAAAGGTAAGCTGGCATCAGGGGTGGTTTCTTCTGCCCAGTCAGTGTGTTCATCACCTAGCATTGGCAGTTGCTATCTCATCAGTCATTAAAAAGAGGAATTATTTCTTACATAGTTTTCCTGACTCATCCCCAAAAGAGTGTCTGGCACAACAATCATTTTCGTCGTAGCATCCCCTTCTTCAGTCTCTCCCTTTTTATTCTTCTCTTTAACTGCAAATTAGTATTATTCCTTTTTTATGCCAGTCATTTCACTCATTCACCATTTTGTACGTCTTTGGCCTTTTGTGCACTCATTCTTTTAAATTGTACCACATTTTGATTAGAAGATGAATCACAATCTGTCTGAAGCTGTTTCAGATTTTTCTGGCCAAAGTGAAATGGAAATGTCCAAGTTTTAGGAAATATGGTGCACATATGAATTTGAAGCATAAATGAGCTTTAAGCATTTTATGACAATTTATTTCTTTAGGGAAAGGCTACAGTAAGAAAATGTGTTTTCAGGGTTTCTCTGCGAGTCTTGACCAGATGGCACATCAATCCTCTGACACTAAAAGTTGGCCAGGTTAAAACATTAAC
>NW_015150496.1:1051570-1068492 GCF_000732505.1 Cyprinodon variegatus | reverse complement strand
GCTGGTAGAATAGCCCTTAACAAAACAAGTTTATATTAACCGGACTCCACTAGCACTTTTTCTTTTTCTAGGATTCTGCTGAAAGTCCACACATGCAATAAATATTCCTATGAGAAGCTTTACCTAATAAAAATGCTCATAAACTATTCCTTATGCCCATGTTTAACATGTTACATGCACAAATAGAGTACAACGGCAACTGAATATGTCTCACAAGAGTAGTTGTTCCCTCTCTGCTCACATGTAGTTTAATTTCCATGCATGCGCAGCCTCCCTCCTCCTCATGTGTGGACCTGTTTCCTATCGCTCCTGTCAACTTTTGTTACTTTGAAGGTGCTGCCCGCCGGACAACGCAACGGGAGGTTACTATTTTAAAACGGTTAATGATGGTAATTAATTTTGATTACTTTCCTACCTCCACCCTTACTCCAGACACTATTCGGAGAAGTCTTATCATGACGACTGCTGACATGGTTCTGCTTCAGCTTAAAGAGTCCATATTGATTTGCTGCATTCAGGTTGAGCCTTTGTATGGGAAATGCTGATCGAAGTGGATCATATGTAACTGTGGTTGGCCTTTTAAAATGTAAGTGATAATTGGTTTGGAATTACCTGGAACCAAAATTCAAAGTTTGCCTCTAAAATTAGCAAAATATTGTGATTTGGCACAATGTCAGTAACCTTAATTATAATTTCCATTATATCCTTTTATTTCGTTAATCACTGTTGTATTTCCAGTTATCTGAAGGAAGTTCTTTTTATTAATTCACTCAAGCCTGCTGCACAGATGGTGATCACTGGGAATAGGGATTTCTTAGCAGATTCACAAGCCTTTATTTGTCTTTAATTGCCTTTTTAGTTCGTCTTGTTCTTTTGAATGTCCATGTCCACTACAGATCATACGCCTAAATTAACCAGAGGAGCTGAGGAAATCTTATTCCCCACTTGGCATTGTGTTAATCCTGCCTGAATGGGCCTTGAGGCTCCTTGAGTCTGAAGGGAAAAGGTGATAAATCTCTGGAGGCCCATCACTAAAACTGGGCTTTCCAGCTCTCTCACATTGTCTCCATATAGAACGTTATGAGGCAGCTTCCATATTTTAAAAGGACAGTTGGGTTTTAAAAGGTGGAGTTTGAGGTATTTATTTCATTTGCCTCCAATATGGTGCTTTTACTTTAAATTAGAAATTAGAACAACTTAAAATATATCTTCTAAAAGGTTCTCCTAGGACATAATGCTGAACAAATGAGTTGGAATTGGTCAGAAATCACAGATTTTAAGGCATTTTTTTAAAATGTGCTGAGAATGACTACATGCAGAACATATCTTGTTACCACAAAAAAATAGTTCTATGGTTTATCGTCCCCAGCTGTGTGATCATCAGTTTGAAATGTGACATAAAACACGTGATTCTCACCGCCTACATACCCACTTAGTGTCTTATTTGCAGTATACACCCCTCAGCTGTTCTGACCTGTCGAACAGTGCCGATGGAGGTGGGTATCTTTCTCGACATGTATTATTTTCCCTCCCACACCATAATTATTGCCTTTAATAATTATATTTTCGAAAGTGCTATCAGAAAATGTTCATGCTGTCAGATTACCAGTGCACCTTATGGAAAGAGTCCACTTTGGTTTAAATCAGGAGTATACTATTTTTTTTTTATTAGGTCCTTCCAAAACACAAAGTCACACATTATAGTTAATTGTGCATTTAGTTGCACTAATTGGGAATGTTTTAGCTCAGAAAACTTATTGGCCTTTTTATTAGTTTTTTTAATACAGGTATAAAACTGGTAAATGGTAACACTATTGATGGTGCAAAATAAAAGTTCTGCAAGGTTTCAATTTCATGTTTTATTGCAATTGTTTTAAAAACATTCATATTGAACATATTTTGGTAATAAAGGAAACATACTTACAAAAACTGTAGTATTGTTAATTTTTAGGTTGGGGACGCCACAAAGTATTGAGTTGCACTGAGGGTCCCTAAATGATTAGCTTCGCCCCAATCTTACCTTTTCAGCTGAAAATATCTCACCAGCATTTCTATAGTGAGGTTTCCCTGTGGAAGCAGAGTCCATTATATGTTTTCTTGTGTACAGAAGGAATGTAGAGAAGGAAAACGTATAACTCTATGTCTAAAAACGTACACCTCTGCTTAAGCAATAGGTTATCTTAACTGGGGGTGAAGAAAAAAAACAATTTTAACTCAAATCGCGTTTCTAGCATCGATTCCCGTTTTCTTTGAAAACGATTTATATTTTGTGGGTGCGGATGTGCCTTATCAGGCACAGTAGTGTTTGGCGAAACCAAGGAGCAGCGTGAGCTATGCACAGGCATGCAAGCATTAGCCTAGCAGGCTACAGAGTGGTGTGTAGTGTTGTGAGTGTTGTGTGAGCTACTGTGTGTTGCGGCCAAAGTATGGAGGATGAAGAAAAAGAAATCCAACCGTCTCCGCGTTCTTTAAAAGCAACCATTTGGAAACACTTTGGATTTTACCTTCAACCCGACCCTGGTAAGAAAGGGCTTGATATGACTCATGCGATTTGCAGAGATTGCAACGGTAAAGTTAAGTATTTCGAACGTACTTCAAATCCCCGTTCTCATCTCGAAAAACATCACCCAGAGTTGTTGGTAGAATTGGATAAATCCAAAACATGTCTTGGATTTACCTTTCGGTGTTTACATTATAAAACATTTACAATTATAAAGTTTTTATAAATGTACTCTTCTTTCAAGCCAGCAGATTGGAATAGATCCTGAGAATCGTTTTGAATCGTAAATTAATCGTTTCTGAATCGAATCGTTTGGATTTAAAAGAATCGAAAAAAAATCGAATTGTGACCCCAAGAATCGATTCTAAATCGAACCGTGGGAATCCCAAAGAATCCCAGTCCTAATCTTAACACGTTTTTCCCATTAAAACACATTTACATTTTTTTTTGTTTACTGTCAATGAACATGTTAAGTGACATGATATGAAATGAGAGGTTTTTCATTTTAAATTCCCCCTTTTAGATTAGATTAGATTAGATTAGATTAGTTGAGCTTTATTGAGCTCACAGCGGAGAAATTCACTCGTCACATATTGGCATAGAAGTTACAGAAGGTGCAAACAAAGAGGAAAAAGGTGCATTAAGAATAAGCAATATATATATACAGTATATACAGTATATTAAGATAAATAGAATTAAGGTGCAAGTGTACACAATGAAAAATAAAATAAAAATAAGAAAAAAAAGAAATAAAAATATATACAATCCGGATGGCTGATATACAGGTGGAGAAATATTGCACATTCAGCATATTGCACGGGAAAAAAATCCCGTATTTAAATCTACAGGGATCTTTCTGGAAAGCTTGAAACTGAAACAATTCAACTTTGTTAGCTGATATTAGATTTGAATAATTATTAGATTTAAAAAATGACTTATTTGTTTATATATGCTCTTGTGTTGTAATGGTTGGAACAATGTATTGGCCATTAGGAAATTCTAACAGTTTGTTAACCTTGAGCAAAAAAATAACATATGAATATTGTTATATAATCAAAAAGAATGAGGATATTAAGGTGTAGCTCCTGAGTCAGTGGTTAGATTTACTACAAATAACGTAGTTGGATCAGCCAGTGAAAATCAATTGATGGCCTCCCCCTTCATCCACAGATGTTACCACTTCAGTCTCCTCTGTTTTTTATCAAGCTAATGTGCTGAAAGATGACAGGGAGTGCCATTTGAGAACAAAAGTAGCAAATGCTGGGTCTAACGTCCATGTCAGTCTGCCTTGCCGCATCATCGCATTAATATGGGGAGGGAAGAAATGACAACAGTGGGTCATTTCAGAGGAATAATGACAAAGCTACCAGACTGTGACAGCAGGTCCCGCAACACGGCTAAACTTTGCAGATCTGATTTCCTATTATTCACTTCACCACAAAGCACAACACCAAGCTTTGCTTGTATCACTGTGCTATACTTCGCATTACTCATTTGAGGTCGCATGAATAATTAAAAAACTGCGAGCGCTCTCCTTCAGTCTGTGAATGCCACATATTATTTGGGCATTCATGCAACAAGAAGTGGATGAACATTCTGCAAGGGGAACATGTAGTTCCTGAAAGAAAGGAAGGCAGGGGGTGTTGTGCTCTGTGAATTCACAAATACAGATATTTCAGAGACTTCATGGCAAACCCTGTGTGTTTCTGTTTTAATTTGACATCAAAATAGCCAGAGGTTATCAGTAGAAAACAAGCACATGCTACACTCAGAATGTTAGCAGATCTGAATATTAAATATGAGATACAGCCAACCTGGCTCTGATGTTTCCTTGCCTCTAACCAGGTCCTGCTGCATGGACTTCTCTCATATTCATCTCCATGTAACCGGCGCTGGTTTTACATATCTGTCCCGTAATAAGTACACCAGGGTTTTCATTGTTTTTCTTCTGAACACATTGTTTCTCATAACAGTTTCTCTTGAGACTTGGTGGTATTACATTGTGCAGCAGGTTATCTATATTTCAGGTAACCAGTCTTAAATGTCTTTAATGTCAGTACTAAAACTAAAACCACTTTAAAATAGTACATAAGACACTTTTTATGTTGTATAGAAACAGTTAAAAAGATAAAACAACAAAGGAAAAATCAACATGGACGGATGAACCGATGGGTTGATGGATGGCTGGATGGATGAATGGATAAAATGAGAGCTGGGTCGATAGATGGATGGAGTACTTGGTAAAACTAGACAAATGATTTCACATCAACATGCATAAACTTGGTCTGCCTGAACTTGTCGTTAAGTTCTTTGGATTTAATTAAATTTTTTTGGATGTGGGGTGTAAAAAAATTCACCTAAAAAAAATAAAAAATAAACATCTGGTTCGCTTATCTGGAATCTTATGTGGACAAGTCTTAACTTACTTCTTCCTTAAGGTTATCTGTTTCGGTTTTTAGGCACCATTTTCCTCCCTGTTTCTTTCATGGCTCCTGTACTTTTTTCGCAAGTCTGGCGATTTTTACAAATTAATACCAACTTCTTGTTATTTTTGCCGCCGGACCCGCTAATTTTGATTAATTCTATTCAATTTTTAGCATTTAAAAGCTATTAAACAGAAGATGAAACATCTGTGGTAGATTCTTTGATAGAATTGTGCAACAGTAGATTCAAACTCGTTTCACCCCTTCATTTGTTTTCCTGGTACACTAGTTTGACGTGTGTGTTTAGAGAACAATGCATTAAATATACAGTTATTGTATAACATTATATGATGTCATGTGCAGACAGTTAATATTAAGGCATTTAATAGAAAAGATTGCTTAGACTTCTTACCTGCAGATCAGGTTTTCTGTAACGATACATAAACATGAGATCTGCTCTTAAGTTCTAATTGGATTGGGAATAGTTATTTATGTGGTTTAGTTGTCTGAATATCTGAAGGCTACTCATCAATTCTTTTTAAACTAAGTTTTAAAATATCCTTGCGTTTTTTATTTTTTTATGACCTTTATTTTCCAGTAGATTGTGTTGATGCCAAAACCGATCCAATCCCTCTGCCCGTATATCAGGGCAGCCAGCACTTCATGGCATGTACTTGTCAAACTTCTTTTTCGGCAACATCTCCACTCAATTCATCACATTCCTCTTTCTAAATAAGATCGCTCTAGTCAAATTATTCTCTTGGCCCCAGGGCCAAATTCTTCCTGTGGCCCATCTTTATATGCACTGCTCTGCCTCATATATCCTCTAAAATATAGAATGTGAGCTGCATAACATATTGATGAATGCCGATTAATTTATTTAGTCAACCCTTATAAAATGGCTGTCTTAAACTCATGCCAGAAGTCATTCAGAATGCACGTTTGTTTCCATGCTCCTGGCAGTTTTGTCTTTTAATTAAGGTCTGTCATTCTGACATGACTTCAAAAATCTGGGAGCAGACTGTATTAAACATCTTAGCTGTTTCAGTTTAGTTTTATTAAGATGAGTGGCTCAGACAAGAAAATTAGCTTTATTAACAAAAAGAAGCTAGAAATCTTTATACATATTTTGTTCTTTTACAATTAGCATCTCTTTTTTTTAATAGGAAAAAGTTGAAAATAGCTTCCAAAATAACATAGTAGATGTTGGTGTGTTATTGTTCTACAAACAATTCATCATAATTGCATTAGGTCATATTTCAAACATATTGTTTTGATTGTTGCTCTTATGAATCCATAATTGGAAAAATAAAACATCAAATTGGCTTTTAAATGGTAAATGGCCTGTACTTGTATAGCACGTTTTCATGTCAGGAGACTTGACCAAAGCGCTTCATACTAAATTTAGTCATATCAACATATAGAAAAAGGTTATCCAACGTTATGTTTTCATCATAGGGGTAACAGAACTGATCATGAAGAGTTTGAAATTAGGGAAAATTAGCTTTTAACTATTTGAGAACAACTGAAATATTTTCTAAACCAATTCTCAATGCAAATCCACAGAGGTAGATAAAACGTCCACCCATTCATCTATCTTCTTTTGCTTATCTGGGGATCTGGTCGCAGGGGTAGCAGCTTCAGTAGGGAGGCCCAGACATCCCTCTCCCCAGCCACTTGGGCCAGCTCTTCCAGGGAAACCCCAAGCCAGCCAGGAAACGGAGTTTCTCCAGCGTCTCATGGGTCTCCTCCTGGTGTGACATGCCCTCACCAGGGAGATATCCAGGAGGCATTCTAACCAGCTACCTGAACCACCTCAAAGTACTCCTCTCGACGTGGAGGAGCAGCGGTTCTACTCTGAGTCCTCTCCCGATGACTAAGCTTCTCACCCTTTCTCTAGGGGTGAGCCCAGACACACTACGGAGAAAACTCATTTTGGCTGCATGTATCCGGGATCTCTGTCATGACCTAAAGCTGATGACCGTAGATGAGGGTACGTAGATCATTTGGCTCACCTTTCTCTTCACAACAATAGACCGGTACAGCCCCCACTTCACAGCAGAAGCTGCGCCAGTCCGCATTTCAATCTCCCGCCCCATCTTCCCCTCATTCATGAACAAGACCCCAAGATACTTAAACTCCTCCACTAGGGGCAGTACATTCTCCGCAACCCAGAGAAGGCACTCTACCGTTTTCTGGCTCAAGACCATGATATTGGATTTGGAGACACCCCATTTACACTACTACTACGCCATCTCGGTTCCTCGACTCCTCGCCTCCTAGTGACGATCTGCGGTATTACTGCCAGTATTGAAGGAGGAAATCAAGCAGTTGGTGTCGGTAATGCACCAAATGTTGTTTACCAACCGCCATAAAACCCAAGAAGAAGAAGACGAAGAAGGAGGGAATCAAGCAAATCAAAATGGTGGCGCCCGTCACATTCAGAAAGTTATGCTTGTTTATTATTGCTGTACTTCGGTGTTTGCGGAGGGTCAGGCGAAGACGGCAAAAATTATTTAAAATGTTGCGTGGACAAGATTTTGATTGTTGTTTATAGTTGTTCTTTTTCTGTTTTGTGTTGGTTGGCAAGCAACTTCCAGAGGGGCATTACCGCCAACTACTGGAATGGAGTGTGAATTGGGAAGTGCAGCCAGACGGAGATGACGCGTTCTGCTCATGCACTCTTGTTATCAGAGAAACGAGCCAGGGAAAAACCGAGCTGAGCCCACCTCTGGAACTAGTCTGCAGTTAGCTCGGTTTGGTTTTGTCTAGCTCGGTTCAGTTCAGTTTGCTTTCTATTTACACATGATAAGTTATCTCAGTTACTGAGCTTGGACCGGTCTCTGCACGGTTTTTCAAGGGTATTAACTGGTTCTCATCCTGGCCCCTTTACACTCGGCTGTGAACTGCTCCAGCTAGAGCTGTAGATCACGGCCTGATGAAGCCAATAGAACCACGTCATCCGCACATTACAGAGATGCAACCCTTAGTCCACCAAAACAGATCCCCTGAACACCTCGGCTGCGCCTAGAAATTCTGTCCATAAAAGTCCTGAATAGAATCGGTGACGAATGGCAACCTTCATGGAGTTTAACTCTCATAAGAAACAAGTCCGACTTACTGCCGGCAATGCGAGCCAGGCTCTGACAGAAACATTATTTGGTAAAATAACATTTTATCAGATGATTTGCATTTATCAGAAATCATTAACCTCTTAGATAATTGATTATTCTGTGATTTTTTTTTTTTTCTGATGTAATAAGGGAAAGGATTCCAAGCTTCTTTTGAGTTCTGGTGTAACAGTTAAGTTAATAGCTATCAGACATGAGATGACTCAATTTAAAAGGACTCTATTGCTATATTTTGGGAATAAAATGCAATGAGTAAAACAGAAAACAAACAGTTATTGGTGTTTAAACCATCAGTAAAATAAAGTTTATCTTACCTTTACAAATAGCTCAAAACATGTCAGCATGAGGTACTATGTGGTCACCTTTAGCTTTGTTACCTTGCTTTACACAACACTAATGAAATAATCATAAGTCATAAAAAAATAATAATTTAGCTGGAAACTCATCCCCTAACTTTGCCAGACCTGTAACCTTTGCTGATCTTCATTTTGGAAAGTTAGGGCATCTCCAAAGTTCATCAATGCTTAGTTCAAGCTGTGTTGCTTGATAATTCCATGTTCGGATTGCCTGACTGGGAGGCCTTTGTCCTTTGAGGTCTCCTGGTTGTGGATCCACGTCTGAGTCACTCCTGGAGACACTAAGACAATGTTACAACCTGTTTTCCAGCAATCTAGTTCCTAATGTGCTTTAATCATAATTAAATTTAAGTAGGGGTTGAGGAATGAAGTCTATTTAGCAATGTCGTCTTGTTCTCCGTGATTTGGCATGTTGGAGAGCCACGTCAAAAGAGAATCAAGTCTGTGTAGATGCCTTTGATCCTAAAGCACAGTGGGAGGTGGGATGATGCTTCCCTGTGGGAGTGTCTTGTAGAGGGTCTTGTGAAGCTTGTAAAGAAGCACCAATTAATATCATTGTTTATGGCATACAGTAACAGTATGCTAAATGATGCTTTATTTTAATACTTGATATTTCAGAACATAAGCTTACGGTGGTGGAGGAGGGCACACACCCTGCAAGTACATGGAATCACACAACTAATATTAACTCAGAACATGTCAAAAGAAAAGGTGCTTAAAAAAGAAAAAATGCTGCTAATTTAAAACAAACTGCAAATGCAAAACCTGCTTCACACATGCACTATGCATGTGCAAAGATAAAATGCTGCAAGAGAGGAAAAAAAACAAATGCAGGTCAAGAAAAGCTCTAAACAAAGGCCAGAGAACAGTGCGGTCTCATTAAATTGTGTGTAATGTACCTCTGTAATGTCATTAGACTTGTGCTTAACTAAAATGTGGATCTAGGGCTCAAAGTGGGAATTTCGAACGCATTTCGTACGCATTTCGTACGCATTTCAACCTATCCTATCAATGACAACTCGCATTTTAGGGACACACAGGTAGCAATGCCGGGCGTTGGACTGCAACCTCAGTAGGTTTTTAGTTTAGCTTTAACACTTCCAACAAATTGGTTCATTAGGAAGTATAAAATACAGCAGCTCTGCAGAAGAATATCCAGCTTTCTGTTAGCTGCTCATGCCTCACTAGTGTTTTAAAGAAGCAGCCTGGATGAATATTCATCACACTTCTTTTAGTTTTTGTTTTCTAACACCATTTGTGCTTCCACTGACTTTGTTTTTTACACCTAACTCAGGCATGAACAAGTGCCATTATATTTGCCATTATATTTGCCATTATAAACCATATAAAGATGGTCAAATGTGAAGTCTTCTACCTACTGATTGATTTTATTGGTTCATCTTTAATAAACTGCTTAGATCAGTTTGGCAAACTCATTTCTCTACAGAAAGCAGACAAGCAAATTTAAACAGTATTTTATATGAACATTGCTTGATAACCAGTTATTTACATATATTAGTCAATTGTACTCATATTTATTAGCACCAATTCACAACACATGTCATGTCAAGGCACTTTACAGTTTTCCAGATCATAGAGATAAATTGATTCAGTTAATTTTTCTATCTAGGGAAAACCAATTGATTGCATCGACTCATTGAATAGAAAACATGTTTTTTAAATTTTCCTGATACATTTTTTAGCTGCTATAATAATAATTGTTGTTTCTGTTCTCAAATAAAACCAATGACATCATATTTGTGTGCAAGTATGAGGTAAGGGTTTAATTTGAACTTGCTCATAAGAATGCCAAGTGCTGTGTACACAAATATAATAAAGTAGTATGTTTTATAGTCAACACAAAATATCGTAAAACTCTTTTACTACTCTATGCAAGTCATTGCTGATATATGACAAAACACAGGTTAGATCCTGTGTGGAACCCACTGGGGAGGATTTAAACGTGAGGAGACAGTTGTAAATTATTCCTACTCTCTCTAGTGTGCCCGTTTTAGTCTTGAAAGGATAGATGTGGATACTTCAGAGAGCAGGAAAATAAATTGCCCCGGGGCAATTTCTAATTTGATCCAGGGAAAGAAAGGAAAAAGAATACAATTACTCAGCTACATATCTCCTGAAAAAATTATCCCCACCTCACATTTTAAACGAATAACTCAGGTAATTTCATTAGATAAAGGAGAACATTCTTTGCTTCTGTTCCATTCATTTTCTTCCGTCTGCGTTTCATAAAGTGAACTTTACCGTGCTTTATTGTGAGCTACTCAAAGTGCTTCTAGTCCTTAGATATGTCCTAATATACCCATCTGTATTCTTACTTTAATAGAGCAGGGAGTGCTGCCTGGTGTCTGCCCAACCCAGCACAGTCCCCCATTGCAGGCTTCCTCAGAAGTTTTGTTTTATTAAACTTCCTGCATGTATGGCAGCACAATGAGAGCCCCTTGGAGATGAGGGGATTATGGAGCACCCATGTGGGCTAGTCTTTGAGCAAAATCAGTCAGGCCTATGGAGAGGCAGCCTGGTAATTTTCCTCTGCTCACACTGCCATCACTGTAGAATGATGGTGTTCTTGCATGGAATAAATAGTACAGTTAGACACAGCTCTTCATGCTGCTTTTATCACATTTCTCTGTGTGCTCACATGTGCATAGATTGTCGCTTTTAGCAACAGCAAGAGTAGTCATGGTGATTCACAAGTGTAAATGTAGCGAGTTTTTATGATGGAGAAAAATCTCATAAGGAATATTTTCACGTAAAAGTCATCAAGACATGCTGCATATATGAAATAAAACATAGAACATGAAAACATCAGGCTTTATAGACTTTATTAGACGTGGGCTGGTATGAAAGTGTGACAGTTAGGGTGAGATAATTTATAATAACTTCATGGGATTAAGGAGAAAAAGGTCTTTTTAAAAGCTCTTTTTAAAAATACATCTCTATTAACACTGATGGTATGTACAATGGGATTACCATTGCTACCGCAAACTTTGAGAAAGATTTTGAAAAAGAAAAAAACCTATTCAATACTCAGACTTACAATTCCAGATGATATACCTATTACAGTGGTAGCCATTCAAAAGTTCCCCACTTTCCTTAATGGGCCCTTGGCTGGTCCTTGGTTGGTCCCCAACTATTCCTTTTTTAGACATCAATATTTGAACAAAAAAATTCTGTCATGATTTGTGGACATTTAAGATGTAAAGAGAAGCGTTATCTCCTGGTCAGACCCCGTAATTCAGTGAAAGGGGGGAGGAAATGTGCAATGAAATTGGAGGGGATTTTAGCGTGAGTTGGGGGGGGTGGCCTGCCATTCGGCTGCGTTTTGACTTGAAGGGGCCATTTTGAATGGCTGCTACTGTACGTCGTTTTAAGATCAACAAAGAAAATGGTCCGACAACTAGGGATGCATGATATAATCGGCCCCCTATCGGTATCGGCCTTAAAACTGAATATCGGACATCGGCCACCCCACCGATATTTAACCCGATATTTGGTCAGCTTCTGAGTTTCTAAAGTCTAAAAAAAATAAAAAAAATACTATTTCTTCTTCCTCAAAAACTTCTTATTTACAGACTTAAAAACTTCTAAAGACGAGGGAAAAAATATTGATACATTAAAATATCACAATATCTTCATATGCTGATATATTGCCATTTAAAAACACCATATCAATCTCTTTTACTAATGAAATATTGCTATATGTCATCGTTATGCTACGAAATCCCACGAAAATTCACAAAATTTTGCCATATTTTTATATGTTGATATATTGACGCAGTATCGATCTATTTTACTAACAAAATCTCACAAGAATTTGCAAAATATCACGAGAGTTTGTAACAGAACAATGAAATTTCATGAGATTTTGAAAGTAAAATAGATCGATACCGCGTTTTAAAAAATCTATTTGATATCGGCATATGAAAATATATTTGAGTATATTATTTTTCAAAGTGTCAGAAATGGATAACAAAACTGCTATTTTCAATGACTACTTATTTTTGTCCAGCTTTAACATCGGTATCAATATCGGTTATCGGCTACATGAGCTTTAAAATATCGGCATATCGGATATCGGCCAAAATCCCAATATCGTGCATCCCTACCCACAACATAACATATCCTCTAAGTATTTGTTTCTAAATACTCCACTGGTGTTCATATGACCAAAGCACAGAGCTCCAGGTAAAGTCCCAGCTGTAACGGTCTTGGTTTTTTTTTTTTTTTTTTAGTTTTTCGTTTTCAGTTTTGGCCGGTTTTTTCTTTTTTTTCTAGCTTTATTGGTGTGTCTGGATTCATTTAAGTTGCTTAGGTTTTTCTGTCTGTCCTCTGCTGCCCCCTTGTGTTCTTTTCCCTTGGCTTCCTCATCAGCTTTGGTCACACCTGCTCCTTATCAGCTCATTAGTCCTACCTTTGTTCAGTCAGCCATTAATACACTCCCTCTGCAGTCCCTCTTTGCTGGTTCCTCGTCTTACCTCTTCTCACCCTGGCTCCTTGATGGTTTTCCCTTGATGTCTCCATGGTTCTGGTTTGTGTTTGATTTTTATGCAGGATTTTTGGATACCTGTTTTTGTTTAACATTTTTAAGTTGGATTTTTGGATTCCTGTTTTTGCTGCCTGATCTTTAATTAAACCTTTTAAGAGCTCACCTCTGCCTGTCAGCCTCTGCCCTTGGGTCCTCATAAAAACCTCCAAACAAACCGTGACACCAGCGGAGTTGTTTGTGTTTGGGATAGAAAAAAGAAAAGCAGAATACTTTTACGGTTACATTTATTCATGATGGTTTTGAACCTTTTCCCATTGTTGCTGAATTCCATGCTTTAGGGAATGTTTCATTCCCTTTGGACTCATGTTTCTTGTTGTTTAGGCTAAACACTGTATTGAAGGAAAGTCTGTCATTGACTTGTTGCTTCTAGTAATACATTGAATGCACAAGCTGTGACCTAACAATCAATATAATACTGTCCCACTATAGGTTGATTCCTCTACTCCCATGGTTGAAATGAATCTATTATTCATAGTTTCTTCACTGTGCTTTCTGTGTTCATATTGGATTGTAACACAAAAGAAATGCAGCAAAAGTGGTTTAATATATGTCCCAATATTTTTGTAGAGGATGGTAGCTTTAGTTTTAAAGCTTTTCTAGATGTCTAATAATGTTAAACGTTGCTTTATATTTAGCAAGGCTATATTACACATTAGGAAATGTGCAGTAATGGGAAGATTACCTTTAATGGATTGGTTGAAAGTGATGTTTTGGTACCGCAGGCACTCGTGTGCTGCTTCGGCAACCCCCACTCTGCTGGCAAGGCTCTTTTCAATTTTATGACTTGGCTGCAGGGAGTTGCTCTCATTCAGTCATATAAGCGTAGAAAAACTTTATGACTGATGTGTATGATAAATTCTGGTTTGTAGGATTGAGCTTCAGATGGACATAGGTGGTAGCATTAAGGTCTTCTGTCATTTAAACGGGTCTTATGATTAAAGCTTAAAGTATAAAGAGAATTTCTGTAAATTTCCTGAATGACTTTTGATTATGTTTAAGCAGGTATTGCTAATACATACAGATTACAATAAAAAAAAAATGAAACTTATGAATTTATTACAGGGCTATAAGGGTTTTAATACTGAAATATAAGCCCATTGAAGAGTATTTAGGGCTGGGGAACATATATCAACATTTAGCTGATAGCAATAAGATGAGTCTATATTAGGTTTATCTTCAAGTGTAGTTATATTTATATAATTACAATGACAATTTTATCAATTTCAAAGCTCTAATGTTTATTTTTAACTTTGTTAAAAATGACTTTTGGGACTTTCGGTTTATGGAAAAAAAATATTTTTATATTAATACTATGATAACTGTAGTATGTTGTGATGCAGTTAAAAAATATCTTTATTTTTTATCTATATCACCAGCCCTATTGTAGAGAATATGATCTCATTTCTTGGTTGCATTAAATTTTACATTATTGCAAAATGGCGTGGAGATAATCCTGAGGTCGTGCTGAGGTGATCAAGAAACAAAGAATGCTTTGCTATAGGCCTTCAGTTCTTAATACAACTAAATAGATTTTGTATAGCAGGTTGTCAAACAGCTTTTAGACGTGTCCTGGGGTGGGGGAGGAGTGTCCAAAGTTCAGTCCAGGGGCCATTTATAGGACTCACAATGATAAATGCTTTTGTGTTGCCTCTGTCATAATTCAGAATTCTGTCTTGTAAGCTTAGGTGGATGTTAGAAATCAATAAAGTCAGGTACAGTAGAAAATATATATTTTACTAACAGTGTTTTAGGTTTGTCCTAAACAGAATCCCCATTAACCCGCTAATGAATAAACCTGACTAAATTCTGAAAGCACGAAACTGTCCTTTTCTACTAATAAGATTAGAAAATAGATAGATTAAACATGTTCTTGCCAACAAAATCATTTCAACATGTTTTGAAAATGTTTGTTTTTTAAAGGCAATCATGTGATATTGTATTCATGTTTGAATCAACAACTATGTTACCATTTATTTAAACTTAGACAACTTTTATTGTCATTTTGTATATACTCTGTGTATACAAAACATTTTGATTAGTACAGCTTCCCACACTCTAAATAAAAATATTTTATTCCACAAAATGCAGCAGTGATCAAATGTGGGAGAAAAAAACATGGTGCAAAAAATGCATTGATATGAAAGTTCAGAGCATTAATATCTATGGGACAATTATGCAGTATTTTGTGTTTGGTGTTGTTAGTGTGATGCAGAGTCTGTGACATGATATATAGTTTCTTTCAACAGTTCAGCAGTCTGATGGCAGTGTGGAAGAAGCTTTTTCGGAATCTGTTTGACCTGCATTGAATGCTGCAAAGCCTCTTCCCAGAGGGAAGCTGGAACAACTGTCCATGGTGGAGGTGTGAGGGGTCATTGATAATGTTACAGACTCAGAGAAACACAGTGCTGGGATGAAATGTGTTTTATGGAGGAACTGTAGCAAGCTCAGCAACATCTTGAAAGTATTAACGACAATAATTAGATTACTTTGTTCATCTAAGTACAATGTTGGCTGATAAGTGTATCACAACAGAGCTAAAACTTGGAATTATCTCCTAAAAAGTAGTATACATTATTTTATAATTAATATTATTATAATTTGTATTTTGGGCTGCTCAGTGGCAGCAAGAAGGTTCCGTTAATGGTTTGTCCTGTTTGTCTTGTGTTGCCCTGCATTGGACTGGCAACCTTTCCTGAATTTACCCTGCCTCTCACCCGTAGACAGCTGGAAATAGGCACCAGCACCCCTCGCAACCCCACTTGGGATAAGCGTGACGGAAAAGGGCGGGGTAGATAATTTATATCATATTCATACCTTGGCAGCCTAGGCCTGAATGGCAAAATGCTTGGACACTACAACTCCACAGGTTTTAGAACAAGTCATTTGCTTGGTAATTTGGAGAGAGGGTCAGTGCCCGGTCTTGCTGAAAAATCAGTGCAACATGTGCAAAAAAACCGTCAGTGGACTTTTCAAACATTGATCAGTGTGGATTTTGCTCATATCCATTATTGGATAACCTGTTGATGGATTTTATTGATTAGTAGGTAATCAGATAGTGAAAGATTAGTTGGAGAAGATATTTTACAGCAGTAAACCAGGTGAAACAAAAACTTTTCCACTGAGTCTTGAATAGATTATGTTGACAGATGAAAATGTCTGTCAACATTGAATTAATTTTTGGGGGGAGGGGTTTGGTGTAATTACTGCTCTAAGTGGGTTGCTCTGTCAACTAAATTCATGTTTTAGATTCTATAGTCCAGTTAACGATTAATCGATTACTAAATTAGCTGGCAATTATTTCAATAATTGATTAATCACTATTAATCTGTTTCAGCCCTAGATCATATATTGTACTGCTGCAACGCCATAGAAATGCTCTAGGCTCTAAAACATGTTTTCAATGATAAGTTGACTTTAATCTGGGAAGATTTGGACCTTTGAGATATAGCACAGTCATTTTTCTCCTCACTGGTAAGATGCTTCTGATTTGTCTTTGTTCAGGAATGGCTTGAAATATATCATGGCTCCAGAAGCTTTGACTTTAGCTGCAGTCTTCTTGTAAATGTAGTATAAAACATTAAATGCACTGGCTTCACAATCCTCAGCCCTGTGAATTTCCAGCTAACCTGTAGACTTTTTATACCAGTCTTTTTTTATCCTTCTACTAAACTTTCCTGTAATTTGCTTAAATACAGCTGTAAATACCCAACTATAACTTTGTGTGGTTAATTATTTTTAGGGATGCACGATATTGGGATTTTGGCCGATATCCGATATGCCGATATTTTAAAACTCATGTAGCCGATAACCGATATCGATACCGATGTTAAAGCTGGACAAAAAAAAGGAGTCATTGAAAATAGCAGTTTTGTTATCCATTTCTGACACTTTGAAAAATAATATACTATATTTTCATATGCTGATTTCAAATAGATTTTTAAAAAC
>NW_015150496.1:1049060-1051560 GCF_000732505.1 Cyprinodon variegatus | reverse complement strand
TTAACGATTAATCGATTACTAAATTAGCTGGCAATTATTTCAATAATCGATTAATCTCTATTAATCTGCCCTAGATCATATATTGTACTGCATTGTGTGCTGCTCAACTGTCTGCAGTTGGACCCATGGCTGTGTAGATGGTATTTCACTGCTAAAAAACAATTTTTATTAGTCAGCTGCCGCAATTTGATTGTGAGAAACCAACTTTTAAGTCCTCCTTAAAATTGTCTTTCCATAAATCAACTGTTAATTAGATGCATATGGAGACATATTGTTTTTTATTTATTTATGGGCATTATTGCATAGCAATACCACATGTCCTTTAAAACCTTGTATGGAATTAGTCGAAACCCAACATGCAGGCTTCAACAAAAACATTTTAACTGAGATGTTTGAAGCATGCATAAATAAATGAGCGAGGGAAGAAAACCTCAGTGGTGACCTACACTAATGACAAACAAAGCTGACCTTTTCTCTCTGTCGCATACAATTGCTCACACTTTGCCAAACAGCCAAAGCAAACCTTATGGCTCCCTCTCTGCTCTTAGCCTTCATCAAATATTAATCACATCCAAGACGGTGTGGCTTTGTTCACACTTTGGTACACTGATCTCTGCTGACAGAAAGATGGGCTGAGCTGTGATGCTTAGCAACACATTAATTCAGTCATCGAGTTTAATTGAATTAGGGTCTCTATAGGATCATACGACAGGTGAAGATGTGGGACTTATGATCAAAGAGGGAGAAAATGGAAGCAAAGTAGTGGCAAGAAAGAGTTTGCTCTTCACACATAATGACATTTTGTTGCCTTTTTGGTAAAATCCAACACAACTCATTTGGCCTAATCTAAAAATAAATTCCTCAAACACTGCTGAAATATTCTCTCCATGTACAATATAAATTCACAGGAGCTCCAAGCAGACTCTTAATTCCTTACTACAGGATGGGGTGTACTTGATATCGAGCGCATTTCGCTTAGCAGACTGTCAAAGTGACGGCCAATGGATTTCTCAGACACAGATGTGCTTTTCTGTGCAGCGTGCCAGGCCACAGCTCAGGCAGGATACCGGGTTCCAAAGGAACGGCCAGAGCACCACACCGTTTCAAGAGATTAGAGGCTGGTCAGCACGGGGAACCGGATCGATGCGTCCTCTCAGGGAAAGGATTGACCGTGCATTGATCTGGCCATAACGGGAGCTGGAGATGCAGAGGAAAAGAAGAGGGTTCTGATGATAACAGCATAGCCAGCCTGAAGCCCGATTTTCTGAATCACAGGGAGAAAGAGTCTTTTATTTTGGTCTTCAAAACATTTTCTTAGGTGTTTTGAAATCTCTCTCGGTTGATGGCAGTAGCTCTCTTGTTGTTAAATATTCTATCTTTTTAAGTTATGCAAAAAAAATGTATTCACTTTCTATAGAATTCAGGATAAAATTGTAAGCAAGAAATGCAGAGATTGAGAGATGTATTCCATAGAATGGCAATGGTAAGACCAGCACAGTGACTGCAGATCCACATTGGCAAGAAATCAATTAATAAACCTGCAAGATTCTCCTGTTTGGCTGAGATAAATGTAGTAGCGCTCACCAGACTGGTCCTATAGCTCTTGGCTTGCATGTTGGATATCCTTATAGTTAAAGAGTGTAGTGTATTTAACATATAAAAAGTTAGATGATATAAAATCATCTCTGAACTTTGCCTTCTTTAAAGTGACAAAAATCCTATATAATTAAAAATATATAATTTACTTTATATATATAATAATTTTTTTTCCCCAACAATACCTAACTTGATTACTAATGGAGGGTTTTTCAACATTCAAGGTATGCTTCCAATGCGTTGTAACTCAAAGTGAAAGCATGTTATAAGAGAAAAAGAGATAAGAAGGGGACTATGTTCAGCCTTGACTTTCAGTTTCTGCATATTGTATTTATGTCAACGAAAGAAGCATTTTTTCATCTTAGTCATGAAAGTAAAACTTTATTGATCCATAATGTAGCATAGGTCCAATGAGACTAACAGAATTGGCTTTATAATTTTTTTATCCACTACTATAGCTGAGATGGATACATCAGTAAAGAGAGCTGTATTGGAGATGCCGTAAGAGACGATGGCATATTTAGGAATGAATCCATAAAGTGAGTGGGCAGGGGAAATATTTTCAGATCAAACAGAAACTAAAAAAAAAAAACTAAAAAGTAAGCAAACATTGTTTAGATCTATGGTTATGTCCATGGAAGTTTTATAAGATATTGGCTACATTTTCTTACATTTTCTTTTAATATACTAGGCCATTCTTCCTTTTATTGTTATTATTATTATTTTTTTTTTGTGGTGCTTGGAGTTTTTATTTTGCAAGAGAGTCTAGTTGCAGACCAGCACTGTGAGGACCCCGCGCTGTCAGAACCGAAGGGTATTTGAAGCTTTTCAAAGTAAAAGCGAGGGAAAATAAAAGCTAGAATAAATATTTTTTCTTCCCAGGTTTATTTTCTGGGCCTCCATA
>NW_015150496.1:1042735-1048454 GCF_000732505.1 Cyprinodon variegatus | reverse complement strand
ACCACCAAAAAAAAAATTACATGGAAAAAATGTTTTCTTGGTCTTTAAGTGGGGAAAAAGCACATTTAAGTGATTACTCACCTAACAAAAAAATACGGCTTCTTCCTATAATAACATTTTGAAGTGCTTACGTGCTATGCACTATTCCAGAAGGCTTTGAATAAAACATAATAAACAATAATCTTCTGGCCCTTACAATGCAGGAGATTGCATTTTGCAGGTCGGCAACAAAGGGTCCTGACAGTGCAGGTCTGCAGCCAGAACCCTCTCTTATTTTGAAACACATAGATGGAACTCTTTTGCGAATGGGACAACATGCAGCAAAGAGTTTTAGGGTTTGGACTTGAACCATGTACCATTGCTTCAATGGCTAGCCTCTGTGTGGCTGCAAAAGCTTAACTAGCAATTGGAACATTAACAGGTAAATCAGAAGTTTTTGACTTTTGAAATTTATTTAAACAGATGAAAACTCACATATGTTAAAAACAAAAGCCAAAGAATCCATACACAATAAATTAATAAATGGCTTTGGAGACTTTTATGTGAAGATTTACTTCATGACTACCAAGTAGTTGGTTTGACTGTGAGCATCTGGTTGTTCTGCAAAAGCCCAGATTAATCCTGCAGCCAAGTGCTCTTAGGAATTACTGTATGTCTCTGGTATTGATTAGACGATTCAGCAGCTACATTCATGCTTTGGTATTGATCTGTGCATCATTCTATCTCAATGTTATTGTTTGGCCACTGGGATAGATTTCTGCTGTGGCTGCTTTGGCCGAGCACTTAGAGGAGCTATAGCTTTAAGCGTATTAGATTGGTTCTTATCTTTTGTTTGCCTCTTGTCATCATATTCGCCACATACTAATTAAGCCATTTACTTTACAGAAATCGATACTGTAGTTTGGTTGATTTGCATTCAGAAAATGTTTGTACTCTAATCTAAAATTCCCAAAGTGTGCAGAGGTATGCAGATCAGTGTGCTGTCTTGAACATTTCTTGACCTTTAAAACTAAAGCTTTAGTTCTTATCTTGTGTATAAAAGTACTTAGATGAACAACTTACCTGAAACCATAAGTATAACCTCTTTTGGGAAAAAGTACACTCTCATTAAATTCTTAAGTTTTACATATCACCAAATAATATAGTCGTTTCATGAGGTTCCACTGACTCTGAAAACAATCACTGAGTGAAAAAGAAAGTTCCTCCATTTTTAGCTATTTTTCCAAGGATTGTATGTGAACCTTGGGATGAATCTGGCATCTCCTCCTGGGAGGATTGGTATCTATCTTGAATGTTTTTTTTCTTTCTGTAAAAAAATTGAATTCAATTTTGCAATACTCTGTTATTCCCAAAGGGAAAATAAACAGGTAGTTTGGATATGGTCTTATTAACTTTCACAGAATGATACAGAACAACTGTTGCACGTCTAGGAACACTGCCGATGTCTCTCCATCCTAGCAACGTGTTTACATACGCCTACATACTACACAGTAGCAGTAAAAATCAACTTTTCCATAAGTTAATCAGCTGGATTTCTCAATCAGGACCTGGTTGATTCAGTATCCATCTTAATTTCTGTTGATAAAGCAGGGGGTACGCATGACTTGTGCAACTTTGATTTCTGTGCTGAATCAACAATGAACGTGGAGAATTAATCCTTTTATTTACACATTTGAAATATTTAAATACTTTTTGAGCTCAGTAAAACACCTGATGATTGTAATCATATCAGTTTGCATTAATCTTGAGGTGATTAGACATGCATCCATCTCATCCATATCAATTACATTGTGGTTGTGTATCATTTTTTTGTCATTTCACGTTTTTCTTAATTTCCCGTGAAGCTTTATTTCTTCCTTTTCACACTTACTTGATAAATTAAATAAAAAGCTGGATGGAAGCGTTTTTTGTTTTTTTTATGTTTTCACCATATTGTTTTTTGTTACAAGGCAATGAACCTGCTCTCACTTGGCTGTCTTTCTCAGGAGTGTAATTTCACCAAGGTTGAGTTGCATTTAATTGCTATTCCTGTGCTCCTGTTATCTTCCATGGGAAGAAAGAATTTAAATGCCCAACAGACAAAATTAGAGCTCCGTAATGTGGAAATTTATCCTGTAGTGTAGCTGCTGGCCCAGTAATGAGCCCTGCCACTGACAGCTGCAAGCTTATTGCAGGAGAAACCCAAAGGCTGGATCCTGATGTGTTGGGTGGATTGGATTGTTTTGGCATGACACTGCAGCCTGCATTGTTACTGAAACCCCAAAGTCGGCCTCTAGTTCAAAGCCTGAAGATGGGAGTCCACTGCACTCAATAGTTCTTATATTGCCTGTCCCTGTGTGTTTAACAGAAGCAATTAAAGTGGTAATTCTTGGTGCTGTTGTGATCTACTGATAATGACTGGAGAATAAAAAGCACGTGTCTAATTTTTTAAACTGACTCGAGGAGTCGAAGGATTTTATTTTTCCCCAGCTTTGAGGTGTTTCTCATTCAGTGAAGCAAATCAGGCTTCAGAGCATTGATGGGGACCCTTTCTCATTCCCCTCGGCTTTGTCAGGACTAGTTCATTTCAGTCTATTCAGGTGGACCACATTGTGCACCGCCTCTCTGCTCATGCATTTCATTTGCCAGGCCTTTGTTTTCGACTCCTGCTGGAGATGAACTGAAGGTGCTGAGTCGGATCCAAGGTGGGGATTAGCCCCACAATTTCCAGGCTCTCCTGGATGTGGGCTAACTTGGGAAATGCCAATGAGGGTGAGGTAAAACAACTCTATCCAGATGCCTATTGTTGACCCCTGCTGTAAAGCTGGAGCAGAGGCCTTTGCCACTGTATTTAAAGAGGTAAAAACAACACTATTGACTTTATTCTTTCCTCAGAGTGTCTTAACTCGCCTGAAAAGCTTTAATATAAATACTGCTTGGCCACAGCTTTAAGGTCACCTCAACAAGAACCACTATGTTAAACTGTTTGGCATAATAGATGCACTTCTTAATAAATTAGACTGTTGAACATAAAGTTTATATAATTAAAACATAATTGGTCTAATTTAATAACAACTATGATTTCCTTTCCATAATGCTGGTGAAGATTGTCAGTCATCCTTCCCTCATCCTTAGGAACAATTCAATAAAATCTGATCATGTGTGAGTTTTGGCTACAGGCATAGTTCACAATTTGGGGCAAAGTTTGCATTTTAGATCAGCTGTAAGCCAGAATTGTGAAAAATATGAGAAATAAACACTCAAAATATATTCAGTTTTTTCTTTTAAATTAACTACTAAAACAAAATGAGTCAGTATAGCGCATCACAATAGGTTTACCTCACTTAAACGGGTACATCTATATATACCGTACCTCTGACATTGTTCTGGAGTCTTTAAACCTGGCTGTGTATTTTCTCCTGTTCAGCCAGAGCAACGTTAGTGATGTGTTTCACTGATGTTGGGTTATAAGATCAGGCTGGCAGCTCGTATTCCACCTCATCCCAGAGGGGTTTAGGTCAGTACGCAGTGCCAAGCCAGATTATTTATGGACCTGACTTTGTGCATGGGGGAACAGTCACCTGGATGGTTTTGAGGTTTCAGATATCTTTTGTCTGGCACATTGAGAGAAAAAAAAAAAGCTGAATTGCTGTTTTGTTTCTGTCCATTTATGTTCATTTTCATCAAGCATGTTGCATCTGCATTACCCTTTCTTTTCCTTTTAATTCCATTCTCTCCACCAGGACAAAAATAAACCCAAACATAAGAAATAATGGCGGAAAACTCTGATTTGCTAATCAAACTTGAGACAAGAGGTAATTAATTCTTTGGAATCAGCCAATTAATTTGCATAATAACAGGCACCATAATTATGACTTCTGCAACTCCAGCCCAAATTTGTAATTAGAGATTTACTCTGCATTACAGCAGAAAGCCTGTGTTTTTGGGAGCCGGTTCAGGAAGGAGATTGAGCATCCGTAGCTTTGGGATGGAAACACTGGCAGAGCTGCATCGGAATAAAAGCCTTTCCTACACGGTTCTCTCTTCTGCTCTGCCCCCAAGGGGAAGTGCTGGTTAGACTGATCTGGAAAACTAATCTGGAAAAAGCCGATACTTCAGCTTTCGGGGACCCCGTGTCTCTATCCAGTCAGCCAGGCTGCTCATTCTTCCCCTTCAATGTAAGCCCTGTAATTTCAAAGAAATCTTTTATGCCCTGATGTCGATGCATCATTGAGTCAAGGATTAAACTTTCCCGCAGTATTAGATCGCAGAATTCGTGATTTCATCAGTTGCGGCAGGTTGTCAAGTAGCAAAGCTCCAGGTATTTGAAGGTCAGTATGGATGTCGATTCTTCCAAAAGTGAAACATATGTTCCAGAAAATCCCAGTTTTGCCTCATCAGCCCACAGAATATTTTCCAAAAAGCTGATTGGATTATCCAAAATCATCTTTTTTTTTTTCTTTTGGAATAAAATCAGACAGAGTTACAGAAAGATATCATCTGGAAAGATTACAATGCTGAGACACAGCTGATAAAAATGTTTCATTACAATAATTGAATTCAATAAAATTTGAGCAATTAGACAGAAAAAGAAGCAATTTTAAGCAGGTTGTCAATTAACAGGTTGGTTTAGATGGCTTTTTCTACCTTCATTGTACAATATTTAGGAGGCATTATAAATGTTTTGATTAGTGATGGATTTTGTCAATCGTAGTTTACAGTAAAAAGTGTTGTCTTACTTTGTAGAGCAACACTGTCTCAGAGGAACTTCTCTGGAATCAGATATTTACAGTATGTGTCTTTAAAATATAAAATCACTTTTTTTCCAATTTGCTTGAGTGGTGCATATGAAATTATCTTACTGCCAAGCCCACACAGAATCTATGCAGCTGCCTGACCATGAGATGCATAGTCTACCGTTCAAATCATGATAATAATTGCAAATTGAATGATTTACATGTTCAGACTTTCTACTGTATTTATAGAAAATAAGGCTGCATGTTGCTTTGGTTTTATCAGAATCAGAATCAAGTTTATTGCCAAGTAGGTTTGCACTTACAAGGAATTTGACTTGGTGTTGTTGGTGCAGACAAAAAACAAAATAAGATAGAATATATATATTTATATATATATATATACACAGAAGCTATATACACACAGTAGACTGTGCGTTAATGTAGTAAATCCTCTGGTGATGTTGCCCTGTATGGAGGATAAAAAGTGCCAAAATTAAATAAATAAATACAGCATTAAATAAGTAATTAAATGTGGAATTAAATAAATAAAAGTGTCAATCATTAATTAAAACCACGTCACTAATATATACTAATAAGTGCCACAATTAAATAAATATAGCGATAAACAATTAAATGTGTGATGCATTAAATAAATAAGGAATTAAATATATAAATGTGTCATTAATAAAATACGTCTTCATTTTATTAAAAAAAATATATATATATAATTATTTCAGTGTGCATTTAATTATTTCATGGTCCTGTGTCGCAGTGCATCGAAACCATTAAAAGAATCTGTCAAACTCACCCATCAAAGTTAGGGGGCGGTTATCTAACACCTGATTGGTCACTCTGCACATTAAGGCGTTAACCCCGCCCCCTAACTTTGATGGGTGACTTTGACAGATTCTTTTAATGGTTTCGATGCACTGCGACACAGGACCATGAAATAATTAAATGCACACGGAAATAATTATATATATATTTTTTTTTTATAAAATGAA
>NW_015150496.1:1041915-1042725 GCF_000732505.1 Cyprinodon variegatus | reverse complement strand
ATTTATATAAAAATTCTTTCCATGCAAATAGTTTTCTGTTGTTAATTATTTGCTTCTCATTCAGATGCGCTCTTATGACCTTACCTGGAAAACTCATCCTCAAGCTAAAATACTGGCTTCCTTTATTTGACATGTACACATCATAAATGGGTCAAATTTCTTTCTTTTTTTTCCATTTAAGAATCTCCAGCAAACTGACACGGTGGGGAATTGACTGAAGGAGTTCTTAAAATGTGGTGACAGTAGCTGCAGGTCCCACCCCCCCGCCGGGGTCGGAGGCATTGAGCGGAGCATGGTGCAGACTTCCTTTGATAGAACATTAACTGAACCGTAGAAACAGCTGGAGTTACATAACAGTTCCTCCACATTTAGTCTGCTTGGAGGGAGAAAAGCTGTGGGTGAGAGAAAATGCAGAGATTTGTTCATTTCTTAAGGTGTGTGCTGAGCTATATGACAAAATGTGTCCATTAAAAACAACAGCAGTGTGTAATAACAGACGTTTTGATGCAAATTTTCATGGTATGCAAGTATTTTCAGAATATCACAGATCTGAATTGTCAGTTTTCTACAATCTCAATTCTGACTGGTCATCATTTGGTCAAAATTACTAAAATATATTTCTGAAATGAATGCAATAAAACCAAGAACAACTTAAATTTACATTGGCCTGCCTGATCAATGCATCTCTAAACTAGAGATGAACTGTGCTTACAACTACTGTCTTTCTTTTTACTGACGTTTTTTTGGTGAGATTTAGGTTAGGGATGCACGATATTGGGATTTTTGGCCGATATTCGATATGCCGATATT
>NW_015150496.1:1038438-1039667 GCF_000732505.1 Cyprinodon variegatus | reverse complement strand
AATTTATTATAAAATGACATATCAATGTGTATCCATTTACACCACTTTTCAGTATAATCTACCATGCATGGTTATTAAATTAATGCGTTTTCCAGAAGAGTTATTCAGAAATACGTTTCTCAGGCACCTCAGTTGACTGCTATTAAAACCTGTAAATATTGGTCTGATTGGTTCGTTCCATCAGCTTTGTTTGCTGGTATAAAGTGTCATCCCACATGCCTTTAAGGAAAATAAATGTGAAAAACGGGTTTGGATCCTGGAATTGGCTCATGGCCTTGGTTATTAAATAGCAGACATGAATGCAGCTGAATGTATGAAAGTCACATGTGTTGGCAGAGCTCAGCAGTTAGATGGTTGGATGGGAAGAGTGGCATTGACTGGAAGGCTTTTGGTACACCCACTACCTCACTAACATAAGCTGTTTTCCTGCAGTTTGAATCAAGCTTCTATCAAAACAACATTTAGTGAGGATGGAAGGTCAACATGGGGCAAGGTGCAAAACCCAACTTACAGCACACAGACAATGGCCTGTTACTCCTGGCAACCATTCATTTTTCAATACGTTTGTATTTGCATTAAATGAGTTCAACTTTGTGCAGACTATCTCTTCTTTTATGTAGATTAATATGGATAAAATTAAATGATACCACCTTATATAAACTGAACAAACTAGTTTGATTTAGATTTTTACACCTTAAATGTAATTAAATAAGAAAATATGTAATGTTTTCCCACCTTGATGGAAAGGAGAATAAAACTAGACTGCAGGACAAACTGTAAATATAATAGAAGGATGGGTTGTGTCTGCAGAACACCTGCAGATGAGTCAGAAACAAGCAAGCACCGGAGAGGGGTGCACGGTACAGGAAGGAAGTAAAACAAGCCGGATAACATCATGGTGGCTGTCAGCATCGTTATGAAACTCGAGAGCAACTGCATGACTCTGGATTAATGTCTCTGATGGCAGCCTCAAAAACAGGAACAGATTAATTTGTCTGGCTGGAGTCTTATGCAACTCACTGCTGCCTCGGCCCAGTGAGGTGGAATGAGAGACGACCCAGGGGACTGGTGGCTTTGAGGGATTTATATGGAACCAGACAGGATTGTAGAAAAGGAATGATTTTTTTTTTTAAATTTATTTGGTAACTTTAAAAAATAAGAAAAAAAAGTGAATGCAGCAAATGAATTAATACAATAAAAATACATCTTTTTTGAGTTTTTAGCATTTA
>NW_015150496.1:1034060-1037275 GCF_000732505.1 Cyprinodon variegatus | reverse complement strand
TATCGGTATCGAGTTGAAAAGTTTAGTATCGTGACAACACTATAAGATAGGTAGATAATATGACTTGAAATAAGACAATTCAGTTGTGTTTTCTTATTTTAAGTGTAAACTGTCTTGTTCTATTGGCAAAATGTCTCTTTAACCTCCTCAATCAAAGAAAAATTCACTTATTTTAAGAAAAAATTACTCATCTAGATTTCGTTTTTTTGTGTAGTTATTGGAAACCGTGAAACTGCATTTAGCTAAAATTTTTGAATATAATACAGTATGGCAAATGGGGTAAATGACCTGGATCATAATGGCTATGTAAGCTCTGTTAAAGTGAAAGGTAGTATAAGGGAACTGTAAATATACACTATACTGTACTCGCACACATCAATACCCCACACACTCTTAACTATGATGTAATATTGTTTCCATATGTAAGATATAATTCATGACCAGTAGCTGCTTTTGGTTACAGAGGGTTTTTTAATAGTGCATTACTCTGATATATAGTGATTACTTGCTATTATTAAGTGAATTCTCAGATGGTTTAAATAGGCTTACCAAATCCATCCACTTAAAAATATTCTCAGACGTTGCTGATGGCCATTCTTCACATTCCTAGAAATATATTCTTTATATAAATTTACTATAGAGCAGGTGATTCAGAATCAAAATATTCTCTCCCAATCGGAATCATTTCTGTTTATTTACCCTTTTGAAATCCCATTCCATGTAAATGCATAATCTCATAATCTTTGTTAAGGTTCGTTGCACCTGTAAACACAATTAAGATGTATTTAGAGGAAACTGGATTATTTGTTTGTTGTGATTAGAAGTCATAAATCACCCTGTAATATCCCTGTCAACATCAACTCATGGCCTGTAATTGGTGCTTTTATGGCCCAGTGTAATGCTGCTAAAAGCAAAGAAGCAGATTAAATGTTAAAGAGTGATTAGGCAACAGTAAGTTGTAATTAGGAGAATGTCATTATGCATTAGCATATATTCAGGGAGTAAATGCTAGCTAGATATGAAATTGTATTGTCAAGGGAAGGGAAATGAGGCTGAGAAGGAGACTGGAGGAGTGGGAAGTAGGCGGAGGGGCAGGCAAAGGTCGTCGAGGTCGGGTCTGGCGCATTGTTTCTCAGCATGCTCCAGTTCCCACAGTCATCCCAGCTCTTTGTTAAAGTCTTAGCAGAGAGCATGCTGGCTCCTAGGCATCATCACCACAGGCTGGACATTCCAGAGTCAGCACATTTTCCAAACCATTGCTTTTTATTTGGATGGTAATCAGGAAAAAATTGCTCTACTGTACCCGTTCAACAGGCTCCAAGCTGGGTTTGGGCTGACACGCTCAGGCATTGTTGATGGCCAACATGATGGATGACTCAGCCTTCGGGTTTCCGCATAGAAGTGTTTTGCAGATGGATCTGATGAATCATTAAACCATGTCAAGCTTTATTACAACTTATATCTTCCGATGTTCGCTGTTAGTTCAACATCCATTCATGTGGGATCATATTGCATCTCAGCAAATGTTTGATCCGGTGGCTGCTTTGCTGGTATCTCCAACTTTAAATATGGCAACATCAGGAAAATATCTTGATGGGGTGGAGAGTTTGAAAAAATACAATGTCTACTTAGTTACTGAGCTTTTCTGAAGAGCTGAATGAATCGTTACCTTTTAGACAGCATGTTGTAAATTAGCTGTTTTAATGAAGCTGTGACCATGCTGTTCCTCATCTTGACATAAAATCTACTAATTACATCTAAATGCAACATTTTGATCCATTTAGTTTGCCTTTGAAAAAGCTTTATTATATATTTATGCAGCACTATAGCAAAGTTAAACCTGCTAAGAAATAAACAATAGGAGACTGATTTGAAGCTTTTCTTGTTACCATTTATGCTTTGCTACAGGCGCATATTGCTCTATATTTCATCAATATTCTGCGAGTCATCCTGTACGTTTCCCCCACATCACCAAAAACTGATGTTAGCAACTTTTTAAATGACTTCCCCAAGGCTGAACCGAGCAGATGCTGTGAAGCAGAGCAGCCCTGTTTTGTAGCCAACATTTAGCAGTGTACAAACAGGCATTTTTATATACGCACATATATATTTCAATATTTTATGGGATAAATGAAAATATGTGAGTAAAATGTTTCAGGTCTTCTCCAGTTCAGGATGGAAAATATAAAACAAAGATTTTCTGACGGTCTGTCCACCCATCCGCTTCCTAACAATAGTAATTCCATTCAGTCCTGTCCATACATTGATTTTTTTTTTTTTTTTTTTTTGCAGGCCTCCTGTCTTAAAACCCTCTGTAAAAATGAAGTAGTCCTCAATATTATCAACCCATTCATCGTGTTGATTTAAAGTTATTCATAATGTTAATAGTCCAGTATTTTTTTTTTTTATTGATTGCCACTGCAGACATTATTATTGCTTAGAAGAATTAATGTTGGGTCTCATTCAGAGGAGAAGAGGTATTGAGCTGTCAGTGCTTCGCTTATTGCTCAGAAATTACCAGGTGTTTTCGTAGTGATTTTAAAACAGGACTGGCTTCATGGTTTAGGCCCAGTGTAATGAAAGCAGAGGTTATGCGAGGGCCAGGCTTGTCAGCTCTCGTCTTCATACTCCTGAGCTGCTCCACTTCATGCCAGAAGCATCTCTCGTACTCCGTGCACACGCTCAACACCGTCTCAATGCCACTAGCGGCGCTTCACTCTAATATTAACATTCTAATCGCTGTCTTGTTTCATTTGCTTGGCCGAGCACTTTATTTCCAAAAATGTCCCAGGCTCGGCAGCTGACCTTTCCATTTGCAGAAACAGAGCAATCATTCATAAATCACACTTCTGGGTGTAAAATATCCAAACTGTTTGATATTGCAGGCCTAATGAAAGGGCTCACACTTCTTTACTGCAATTATAGGAAAAGGTCAGTGTCATAACTGATGTTAAGCTTCAACGTGATTGTGCTACTTCACATTATCTAGTGGCTGGGCCATAAATTATCACTGCAGCCCATAAGGTATGGCATTTGGTTTCTGTATTTTTCCAGAAGAAATTAAAATATTATTTCAATCTTGGCACTCCGTTGAATTTTTTTTTAGAAGATTGTCTGCTTGATCAGAGTTTAGGTGTTAGTGAAACCTGATTTAACCCTATAATGCCAAATGTATCGTATTTGATACATACGGTTTCTGAAATGCTTTGCATCTG
>NW_015150496.1:1030453-1033149 GCF_000732505.1 Cyprinodon variegatus | reverse complement strand
TCTTTAGCTAAAGAAAAGAATCCTGGACTTTGTAGTTGGTGCAGAAAGATCACAATGAGTAAAACACAAAACTGCCAGTTTACTCCCCTTCTTAACAGCCTATTCTCCTTTATCGGGGTCGTGTTAATTAACCAGAGCCTCTGTCCACTGTGATTAAAGTTTTGATAATGAGCACTGATGTTGGTGGTGGTCTAAACAGCTTCTAAATAGGTTCTCAGTTGTTTAAACATTTAGCAGGCAGCAGACTCTGCAGCGTGTAACCCGGTTTAATGAATATTAATCCAATGAATTATTGCCGTTGAGTGGTGGCTCCTTCACTTCTAGGCCATGCTTTGTTTTAAGACATTGAAGTCTCATTTATGCAAAAAGGACTTCAAACCTCTGAAGCACTTATCAAATTTCATATTTAGTTCCAGAGATTAATATGACTATTTATAATAGTAGAAATTGTTCTGGTAGTTCTGATTTTACATTATTTAGGATGAAATTTAAGCAGAAAACAGAGCTGCAGCCTTAGCATTTAAAGTTTCAGATCCATATCACTTGTTAATAAATCAGATTTTAGCTCATAGTTCGAGATATTAAAAGGTTTTGGTATATTATCGTATTCAGATGCTTGAAAGAGATCCTGTGTTTTGCTGAATGTGTGCATTGATGACTGACTTCTGCCTCCATTTATCTTTTTACTACAGTGTGTTGAATTCATGTTAATATGTATTTAAAGAAATTTCAATTAGTAGAAAAGGGGGGAAGATAAATATAAAAAAAAAGTCTAAAAAACCAAACCTTTCGCGACCCCCATGCAGTACCTCTGTGGACCCCCTAGGGGTCGCGGACCCCCTGTTGAAGACCTCTGGTTTATAGTAAATATTACTTTCTCCCTACCCAAAGCTATCAGAGACTGCATTTGATAATCATATCGTCTTTAATGATTAATTGAGCAATAAATAGTTTTAATCATTTAATTTAAATGTTTTGTTATCCATATAAAAAGTTGTTAAAGATTGGAAGCACAGAGTGTCTTATTTTGCTCTTAGGGACATAAAGAAATATCTAAATTTCAGCAGTGCTATAAGCACGTTTGCCCACCAGACAGGTTCATCATCCTTGGTGACAGGAAATATCTGCATAAGAGGCATGCAGGGCATCCCCACAGCCAACAGCTCCGTGTGATCTATCTGCTGGAGTGGGAGCGATCAACCAAAGCAGACTCCCAGCTTTGTTGATCCAGCGCTTGCAGTCATACACAGTTCGTATCTAGCTGAAAAGGTTTCTCCACTGTGCGAGGGGGTAATTATGATGAGATGATTGACGTTCACCTATGCAGAACTCAGGCTGATGGTGTCTTCCATTCACCCGAGTTCCTGTTTAATTGTCAGCTGGATCGAGGAACGCTGAGATTTTGACAGTAATGGATGCTGTAAAGGCAGAGGGAGAGTGACGAATGTGGATGTTTTATAAAGTAGTTTGGCTTATCATCTACCACCTGTAGGCTTTCTGGGGATGTTTGTGAGTGTTTGTGTGTAAGAGTTACTCAGTCTCCTCTCTGAATGAAAATCCTGTGAAAATGTAAAATTTGGAAATGCCTCTTATTCATGCAACTTTAAGTATTGCACCAAAGAGGAAAAAGAAAAATGTTAAGTGCCTCCTTTTAATTTTGTCAGAGCTTCATGGTGATACATTTGCATGGCCATTCATTAAACCCTTTCAGATGGATCCCTCAACATAACATTAATGTTGAAGTAGTTTTTGTTCCCTTAAAAAAACCATTTAAAAGGATTAGATCTTACTTTTTGGCTCATTTTGAACTCGAGCATCTGTGAATTTGGAATTTAACCTTGCCTGTCCTTTCAATACTTTAACTTCTACTCTCTTCCGTGATGAGAAAATGTTGTATATCTGCCTGTTGGATGCAATAGATCAAACACTGCCTAACATAGGATGCCCAGAAATTGATAAAATCTCATTTCAGGACCATGATTCATGCCAACAAGTATCTCTTATAAACACACGTTCAGTTGAATAATTGCTCCCACAACTGTTTGAACAAATGTCTCTCAGCAGGTTCCACCTAAACCATAATTTTAGTGTTGCCATCATCGAGATTCTTGCATTGTGGTGACTGCATATATTTGACTTCACTTCTTATATACTTAGTCAGTCTTCTGTGATTCCATTATTCCATCCAGTCAGTCAGTTTGGATTAGCGGTGCACCAGCTTCATTGCCATCAGTATTTTTTTTTTTTTTTTAACTGACATTGTCATGTGCTATAAAGTCACAATACACCTTTTATCATCCGGTGTTATTTGAAATACATTTAAACAGGTAAATATGATAAATACTGAACACGTGTTTTAACTACATATGAACTGGTGCTTCTAAATATAACTGAAGAGTAAAGAGCAAAAATATTACAGTAGCTGATTTTCAGACCTTTAGGAGGCTCTATTTGAGTTCTTGAAAAGGTCAGTTTTACATGATAGCAGGGGCTATTTGTGGATCACCCAAAGTTGAGAAAAAGTCAAGATTGCAGTTTAGTTGCATTAAGTTACTGGCATAGCTGTTGATTTGAATAAGAAAATAATGGAACTACTCCTCATCCATTAATATTCCACCCATCTTGTACAGTGTACCTGTTGGAGAGTTTAATAGTATTACCACTGCCCCCTGTAAAATGTACATTGTTGGCACATT
>NW_015150496.1:1011064-1029698 GCF_000732505.1 Cyprinodon variegatus | reverse complement strand
ACGAGATTTTAATAGTAAAATATATCGATAGCGCATTTTTAGAAATCAATTTGATATCAGCACATGAAAATATATTTGAGATTATTTTTGAAAGTGTCAGAAATGGATAACAAAACTGCTATTTTCAATGACTACTTATTTTTGTCCAGCTTTAACATCAGTATCGATATCGGTTATCGGCTACATGAGTTTTAAAATATCGGCATATCAGATATCGGCCAAAATCCCAATATCGTGCATCCCTTATATATACCCAATATATATATATATATATATATATATATATATATATATATATATATATAGCCTTTTATTTGCTCATTAAGGGTCTGGAGGTGCATAAAGATTCCCCTGTGGTTATGTTAACGAGTTTAAACACTTAAATTTCACAGTGGTATCTCTGTAAAAGAAAAAAGATACTACTTTGACCCTATAATTAGCCTTTCCCAGGGCTATTTTAGGCATATCAAGACATTAGGTGTAGTACCCCCTTTTTATCAGCTCTAAATGCAGGATTACTTCTATTAATCTCTTAAATGGTGATTGTTCCTCTTAAGTCTTTGACATTGGACTTTTTTTTCTTTTTTCTGGGTAAGTGTAAAATATAGACATTTAATTGAATAGACAAAAAAAGACTGGATTTCAGGGAGCAGCTGCGGATTGGATGTCTGAAATGACTGCATGGGAAATAGAAACTGCTTTATCTGTAAACATGACCTTTTCCAAGACCAAGGTTGCTTTAGAAAGAAGTTCCCAGGCGGTGCGAGCTGTTCTTTGAGGCTCTGCTCTCTAGGGAACGACATCCCGCTGTTGCTCCATATAGATGCCTTGCAATCATTAAGGTAGAAATGTATTTATTGACAGTTTACCAAGGCCACTGTTTTAACAGAGCATCATGTGGAGCAGCTCCAACAAAAACCTTCACATTAAAGGAAAACAACATAAAGCTTTACAGGTTTTAATGCCCGCTGGGGAATCAACACTTGGCCATAACTCAGAGTTTCTCCCAAAAAAGGTTCTCCACAGGGACAAAAATGCAGCTTTTGATATTGTGAATGCTCTAATCACTGAAGTGTTTTTCAACCATTAAAATTAATCTTGGTTAATTCATATTAACTCTTCAGAGCTGCTGGAATTCTTTTTATTCAGTAGTTTATTTGGATTATACAACAACAGTTAGTTTCGTTATTTTATATATACATATACAGTTTCTAAACAATCCAAATTGTCTATTAAAGAACTGATGATTGATTATAGGCTCATAAAAACAAGCTATTATTAAAATGTTAAAACCAAAACCGCCTTTTTTTTTTTTTTTAGCAATCTTTAGAATTTTTTAGTAATTAACATTGCTAGTTCAGCTACTATGGCAAACACAAAGATGTCCCCATGTATATATTCTACAGAATAAATGTCAATGATTTCCTAAAGGTTGCAGAGATTTGCAGGTGGTAGTGGCTTAGAAAGTAAGCTTCATCCTGGAACCGGTGGGTTGCTGGTTTGATGTGAGAGATGAGCTCTTGGTCTGCACATCTCTTATATTGTAAACACATTTCTTTAATTTTATGTGTGAAGCTCTAAATTCCTTAAATTAAATATGGACATATTCAAAGATAACCACAATATAAATGTGTTATACTATAATAAAAAGTTGTTTCAGATTTTGGCAGATGACTTCAATTTAAAAGCAGTATCCTACTAATACATAGATGTTAACCCTTTATGACCTATCATAGGACAAATTTTTACATTTTTGCATGCTGTAAAGTCATCTTTTCACGCATTTCAATTTGTAATTTCTGTCATTGCAACCCTTACATTCCAAGTTTTAATAATTTGAATGAAATGGGTTTATTTTAATTCAAACAACTCCTAAAAAAGTGCAAATAACCCAAAGAAAAATGAAAATCGATTTTCTATTGCACACATATTTTTTCTGAATACAGAAAAATCCCGGCTCTTTTCCCTTAAAAAATTGTAATGTAAAAAAAAAAAAAAAAAAAAAGTTGTACAAAATTATTGTAATACAGAAAAAATGTATGTGGAATGTGTCAGAAATATAATTTTTGAAATACAACAACTTTTGTAAACCAAGACAAAAAGAATATATACTTTTTGAACCATTTGAGAAAATTTATATGTTCTTCCAAATTAAGTGTTTACAGTAGTGCAATCAAATCTTTAAGTTTACCAGATACATATGAACACACTTAAAGGTTTACAAGACAATCTTCATACATAAAAGAAATGTTATGAACAACAAATATAATTGTCTTTTTTACTGGACTGAAACTCTAAAACAGTTCAACAAAAATGAAGATAATGTGTCTTATCAAGATTCAGAAAGCTTTTCCCACACACCCTGCACCTCATGCATCATCGTGTGGCTTTATTGGAGCCTGATGCTCCCTCAGTAATGGCCACGGGGATGTGCTGAATTAGCTTTGTGAGACCATCCTGATCTCGCGAGCTTTCAAGGTTTCACTCGCAGATCAGTCTGGCTACTTTTTGTTAAAGAAAATTTGGAGCCGTTCACCAAACGAACGTCCAATCAGCGTTGGCTTTGAGGCGGGTTGGGGTGTGACGCAACGAGAAGCGCGACAGTTCAGTCTAAAGAACATGGCGGCTTCAGCCGATGAAACTAGCGTTAGCGCGGCTATCGAGCAAGTTTTATCGGAATTACAGAGCTGAAAGAAGAGCAAAACACTGCTCTGGAGGCTTTTCTCAGAGGAAAAGATGTTTTTGCTCTTCTCCCGACTGGTTTTGGCAAGAGTTACGTCATATGCTTCGTTGATCTGATTGGTTTATTTGGCCCGTCTATCACCAACATAGGCCAATCAGCTAACCAGTATTTTCGCCCCTTCCCAAAATTACTTCAACGGAAGGTTTCCAGATCTGGCGGAGTCAGGTTAGTGCTGAATGGCCCCTGGTACTTGTTGTGGAGGCGACACAGCCAGCTCAACCGTCAACTGTGCCTGAAAACCATTTTAAATATTTTTCTAACTCAGAAACAAGTAATCTTTCATAAAAATATACTTACAAATAATGGAAAGGATCTATTCTGTCAATATTTGCCTCCTCTCTGATGTGAGCACAAACCAGATCAGTGGTTACAGTCCCCGTCTTCATCAGGCACTTTAATCAACTCCAAAGTTTTAAAATGGTGAAAATCTGCAGACAGATTGCTCTTTTTGCGGCTCCATAAGTGTGTGTGCTGGTGTGTTTGTGTCTGTTGATTATCTCGTGTGTCAATGTGTAAGAAAACAGGTAAGAAAACAACGTCGTCCACCTAAATCATCTTATATTGAGATGTAAGGAAGTAATCAGTGGTAACAAAAACCGACTCAATGTAAGTAAAATGTTCCATTTTATTCCTCGGGTTTAAATTGCAAAAAAATTACGCCGTCTTATTTGGTTGCATTTCTAGAGGCATCTAAAAAATGCAGCACCAGCGCCCCCACTGGTCTTAGAGGATTAATTTTCAAACTGTTGTGATTTTGACATTATGGGTTTGCTCATGCGGGCTGCTCAGCGGCGCAGTGGGTAGCACTGCTGCCTTGCCAGCAAGAAGGTTCTGGGTTCCCAGCTCGGGGTCTTTCTGCATGGAGTTTGCATGTTCTCCCTGAGCATGCATGGGTTCTCTCCGGGTACTCCGGCTTCCTTCCACAATCCAAAAACATGACTGTTAGGTTAATTGGCTTCTCTAAATCCTCCTTATGTGTGAGTGTGTAAGTGAATGGTTGTATGTCCTGTTTGTCTCTGTGTTGCCCTGTGATGGACTGGCGACCTGTCCAGGCTGGACACCGCCTCTCACCCATAGACAGCTGGAGATAGGCACCAACACCCCTCATGACCCCAATTGGGACAAGCATGTCAGATAATGGATAGATGGATGGATGGGTTTGCTCATTGTTTGTTTATAAAACCCACATTATGTCCATAGATCCAAAAAGCTTTATTCCCTAAACTATTGTGGCATTTTTTTATGGCAATTATTTTCAAGCAGTGCAGCATAAAATTATAAATTACAATTCTATTGAAGCAACATGACAGTTTTTAGTTTCTTTTTATTCTGAATTTCCTAGATTCCTGTTTTTACATCACTTGAATAAATGCTGAAAGTCTTTCTACAACGGTTTGACAAAGAAGACTGTAAATGAACCTCAGCACATGGTGACAAGTGCGAGAGAAAGGGCCAAGCATCTCCTGTCTCACATCAAACTAATCTTTTTTTCTCTGGTTTGTTTATTCATTCTTTTCCTTCACTTACATATTTTTAATCTGTTTATTGTAGTAATTACTGGGCAGATCAGTAGTTCCTCCCAATTCTTTTAGTTTTTACATTTTGTAATAGTTAAATTTCTAGTTAGAAATATTTCTCAGCACAGAAGAATCAAGACCTATAGAATCGAGAAGTTATTTTTGATTAAAAAATAAAAAAAGTAAAGACCGGGCAAATCTGTAAGGCACCAAAATAATTTCTTACAGTGCTGAGTCACATCAACATAGCTGCTTTTTATGGACCAAATTACCATTTTCTCAAAGGAACATTTTAGTCTGAGTACGTATGGATTAGTGAAAACTTAGCAGACAAATATTATGCCATGGATGGAAGACAATTTATTGCATTGGGGGATTAGTCTGCTGCTTGCTTCGGTAGCTGAGTATTTGTCAGGATAAATATTATTCGTGTCTGAAGGACAGGCAGGCGGCTGGCGTCTGTGCTTTACTCTTTGCCATGCTTGAGGAGCCACTCGCTCTTTCACAAAGTCATTACCGTAACCCTACAGGAGGAGAAGTCACGCACAGAGACGACTTCCTGAGCAACCTCCCTCATTGCGGATGGACAAAGCCACCAGTGTGAGGGTTATTTCAGGTCGCTGGCTTTGCCTGTTTAGCATGGAAATCGTTACTTGAGCTCACTTTAACTGACTTAATTGCCCTGACACTTTCCAGTCCCCCTGAATTTATCATCTTCATCCAAGTCCAAGGAGTGCAACTAAAGCAATATCGTCACCAGGACCAAACCAATAGCTTATTGATTGGCACCCTATATAGTAAGAGACACATCTCTCCTGGAATAGAGAGGGACAGTAGAGTTTGTCAGAATGGGTGAGAGCCACCCAATGCTTTTCTCATCCTCTCTTATAAATGTCCAAGTCTAAGTTAATGAGAGCCAAAGGTTCTCCTCCACACATTTCTAATTGTCTCCATGTCGGCATGTGAAATGGCCGAGAGCAGCAATTTATTGGGTAAATCAGCTTAAGAAGAATACTGGTCATGGACTGCCAAGCCACCGAGGCCCACCAACTGCCAACTACATCATTAGCCTGCGACTTCTCATGACCTGCTATCTAAAAGATTACGCTGGGACGGGGAGGCAGAAGTGGCCTGCAATGAAAGCTGTGTCCCGATGCTATCATTTTGTGTTGGGACTGCAGTTTTTTATTTTATTAGGTGTAAAGGATGAAGATTTAGTTGAGAATTTTTTTTGTCAGAACTTTGTAAAATCTAGCTTTTGCCACAAATCAGTGAATGGATTCCATTGCTTAAGCCTGAAGGAGTAATGCAGTTGGCCAATTTGATAGAAAAACCTATAGTTATTGCTAAAGGCCAGAATATCCATTTAGGACTAATATTAAGGTAAATAAAGATACAGAGAAGGAAAATCAAACATAATATGAAGGCTCATTTGATTTCTGTGGTTGTTCTTATTTGTGAAGGAGATAATAATACTAATTGCTCATGTTTTTTTAAACTCTGTTTATTTAGATACAATTCACAATTAATGTCACCCTAATTAAACTTCTTTTCTGTAGTATCTTTGTCTGATTAACATACAATTTAAAAAATGTCAGTTCAGCTCAAGTTAATAAACTATGAATTTAGATAGGTTTCCTTACATAATTCCAATTTGTAAAAGGTTATCCAGCTGTATTTTTCGTTACATTGCAATCACAAACTTGAATGGTTTTTAGAAGTGCAGTCTACATGATTAGTGTGGAGTGTACAAAGTACTGTGCATATTGGAGTGGAAGGCAAACTTTATAATTTTTTTATGATTAATTTATACAAATGAAAATCAATAAAATAATAATAATTAATAATTAAATTTTTTTGTCATTACACTGGCACAAGTATAGAGCAACGAATTGAATTCTCTGCATTTAACCCATCCCCTTGGGGAGCAGTGGGCTGCCATTGTGCGGCGCCCGGGGAGCAGTGTGGAGTTAAGGGTCTTGCTCAGGGAGCCAGAGTGGCAGTCTGTCTGAGTGGGGGATCGAACTCACAATCTCAAGATTCAAAGCCCTATGCCCTAACCCAGGGGTGGGCAATTCCAGTTCCTGAGGGCCAGTATCCTGAAGGTTTTACATCCTTCCTTTATCAAACACACCTGAAGCAAATGGCTGAGTTACCTGCTCAGTATGCAGTCAGTTTCTCACAAGTCCTCTCAATCAACTAATTACTTGATTCAGGTGTGTTGAAACAAAGGCACATCTAAAAGTTGAAGGATACCAGCCCCCAGGAACTGGAATTGCCCACCCTTGCCCTAACCACTAGACCAGGGGTCGCCAACGCGGTGCCCGCGGGCACCAAGGGGCCCCAAAGGACCACATGGGGTGCCCTCAACGCCTTCTGAAAACAGCAACTCAGCAGTGGGCTAAGTTTGAAATTTTATTTTATTCTGTGACTCTTCTTTTTAATCATTTATAGAGCATTTCATCATAGTAATCATATAGAGCATTTTAGCATTTATAGAGATTTTAAAATGATAATGTTTAAAGGAAAATTAGAAATTAAAAGTTAACAATAAAAAAGTGTTTAATTTGGATGAAGTTTAGGTGAACGCTGACCCCTCTTGTTCATGGGTCAGTATTGGTAGCCCTTCCTATGATTCAATAGCCATGAAGTAGCCCTCAGCCTTGAAATGGTTGGTGACCCCTGCACTAGACAGTTGGCTGAAAGGAAATGACGTATGAGAGGGGGGGAGAGACATGTTGCAAAGGACCACAGGTCAGATTCGAACCTGGGTAAGCCACTTCGAGGACTAAAGCCTCCGTACATGGGTAGTGTGCGCTAACCACTGCGCAACCAAAGCATGCCCCGATTGCAACCAATTTATCTAATTCTAAATACATTTTCCTTATAGCCTGAGATGTTAGTTAGAGGACATTGGAGAACAAGCAGCATGATGAAGACCATAGTACCCAGTAGACTGGTCAGGGAGAAAGTTGTGGAGAAGTTTGTGGTTGGGTTCTCACTGAGCTAGTTTAATCAATGATCTGAACAGATTAGGTCTGCAATTGGTCCATTCTCTCTGCAAGACTTGACAAGACTGACAGGATGAGCAACAAATGTATTAATTGAAGAATCTGTGATAACCCTGCTCAGATCCAGAGCTCAGGTACTGTAGGAGGATATGCTCACAGACTCACAGAACTATTAGTTGGCACTTATCTGATTTTCTATACGAGGATGGCAAGAGGAAATTTGTTTTAGGAAATCTAAAAGAACACAGTATGCAATGTGAAACTATTTAGCTCGGTTCAGTCAGTAATTGTCCTCTCAGGTATACAAGAAAACCACTTGGAATAGATTTTAAAATCACAAGAAAAGATAAAATACTGGCTCTGAATTATCTAAATCTGGGACAATCCCAGAATAAAACACAATGGTCTGTTTATTTCTGCTTTGTTTTAATTGCTTTTTGATGTATTTTTGTTTCGTGATCAACGTTTAGGTTGTACATTCCCAGCATTCCCACCTCTGGGAACAGGCTTTGCACCACCCGCTGCAGAGCCAGCAGGTTCTGCAACAGCTTTTTCCCCACTGCCATCAGACTGTTGAACTGTTAAAACCAATTGAGACTATGCACTACACTTGAAAACATATGTGCACTACCAGCATGGCTGATTTTTTTCTTTTCTTTTTTATAATCCCTTTAGATAGAACACAACTCAAAGTTCGAGTGCATTTTTCACCCAATTTATTCATTTTTTTACTGCGCTGAAACTTTCCATATCAATGCCCTTTGCATCATGACTTTAAACTGGATTCCTTTTCTCCTACAATTTTTTTTTTTTACAAATGAGCAAATGGCTGCATGACGGCGCAAAGAAAAGTATTTTTTGTAAATAAATGTCGCTTCTGAGGGATTTAATGACTAAATATATAACTATACCTGATCAAGCAGTCACACTGGCATTTTCTGACTAAATTTATTTAATCTTTTTCATCAACAATGAATGTGGCCTAATAACATTTGAAGACCAATAAAACAGCTTTTAAACTTCCAAAGATATGGTAATAAAAATGATGAAGGGACCTGCTTTAAATATCTTCCACAGTTTGGCTGGGACTCGGTGGGAAATTTGCCCAGTTTGTGTCGAGCAGACCTGAAGGATGAAAGAGATGAGTTTTAGCAGCAGCTTGGCAAGTAGTCATGTTAATTTGTTTTTAGCATTAAAAAAAAAAAAAAATCTGGAATTCTTTGAATAGAGATTTGGACCTCCTCCTGCATTTGTAGAGAAGGTAGGAAGGCTGATCGAAACAACCACCGATCTGTGACAGTCCATGACAATAAAACGTATCCCTGTATCAAAGCCTGCTTTTGAATGGCAAGAGCTGTTATCCTTAAACTGAGAAGACCAAATATGCATAATACATTGCGTTGTCTGCCGGGCAGATTCATTTAGCTACACGGCACAGCAACAATAGATGAACAAGTCAAATTCAGACATTAGCACATTGGCAAAAAATGAGCTTGTTGAGAAAAGGTAATGGAGCCAGCAGAATTGCACAAAGGCCTGAGATAAAGAAACATTGCTGTTAAAATGTAAAGACAGGAGAGCCTCTAGTCATAGAAAAGATACCCAGAAGTAAGAATGAGAAGAGCTATTGTGGAGATAAAAATGTTGTTCTGATTAATGTTTTCAGTCACAACTCATAGCAACCGGAATCTGTGCTGTAGAGGAAATGATGATAAATAATCCAGATATTATCTTTCATATCAGCTGTGCAACATGAATAATTATCGTAAAATAAGGTGTTTTATGGATTTGAACAAACAAATCTAGCTTTTCTCAAAAGTGTGTCCTCATTTTTTTTTTTTTTTATTTAAAGCGCACCATAAAGCAGACGTAAAACTAAACACATAAAAAAATGCTGCTTTCTGTGCAGTGTGCTGTAGCGTAGGTGGTTGCACAGTCAATGTCTGGGCACATAATGCTGTAATGCTGTCAATTATAAATAAATAAACATTCTTTTGTAGGGATACCTGCACAAACGTAACTGCAAGTTTAAAGGTATACTATGCAACCGGTGTGGATTTTCCAGCGAGGCTCCCCCCAGAGGGCGAAAGTAAAAGTGGACTGTCGTAAATATGCTCAGCTGTTCTCCTGGTTTCTCCGTCAAGCCAGGCGCGGTTGTTTTGAGCTTAGCAGACAGGCGAACGCAAAGAATCACCATGTCTACTGCGCTAAGTGACTATTTTGTTCAAATTTTCGAGTTTGAAAATTTAGCATGTTAACTAACCATGATAACTGCACAAATATCGCCACTGCGCTAGCAACGAGCATGCATTTCACTGGGGGCGTGTACGGTGCAAGTACGGTATTTCCCCTACAGACCACCAGGGCGGCCGAGAAAACCTTTGTTCGACCTGAAATTACTCGTTTAATGATCCAAAACGTTATGGAACACATTAATTAACTGAAAAATGTTGCATAGTATGCCTTTAAATAAAATGTTTGAGTTTAATCATCAACCAGTTAACTCAAAACATGGATGGAGCAAGACTAAGATCTGCTGTAAGTTAACATCTCCAAATGCCCAAAAAAGATTGATATGTTTATGGAGCTACGATATTGCTCCATTAAATTGGTTTTACATGTTTTGCGTTACTGGTTTCTGGATTATGTCTTAATATTTAATTGTTTACAGTAGCTTACAATTTAATAGTTGGTTGTTTGAGGATTTCTTACAAAGTCTATAAATCTTCAGCGTTTTTTATATAAAAGTGACACATTATTTTACCCTATGAGCTTGAAAAAATATTCATGTGAGGAATTTGTCAAATCTTTCTTTTGGAGACACTTGGATACAATACAAATAATGAAGAATCGTTGTTCCACTGTGTTTTTTTGTTGTTGTTTTTTTGTTACTTAAAATATGAAAGAAAAAAATATAATTGTTTTTAATTAGTCCTCTGGTAGAAGTCAGGAAAAATCTAATGTAACTTAAAATGAGGTGGTTAATTCGACTTTGATCAGCTGGATTTATTGACCGGATTGCAGATATTTTTTATTTTTTTGCAGAAAAAAAGTTTGAAAATTTAATACAGGCAAGATTAGGTCCCTTTACTTTTTTAGGATAAACACTTTGACCAGTTTATGTTAAACATTATATATTTTACACATGTTCCTAATGAGCTGCATCACACAAGGTTTCTGTTACATTTTCATCAAATTAAACATAAACAAACCTCAAAGTTTACATATGCATCATCCATTGGCATTTCTTGCCCACTATAACATTCAGAGTGTGATTTGCCGATTGCTTCTGATCCATGGAGATTAGTCATTTCTTATATCACTAGTTGTATTACTACTTTATAAGGTAAAGCTCCAAACTATCTCAAGGGCGAATGCTTTGATGCTGTGCTAGGGTGGATTTAATAACAATGATAAATAATACAAGTTATATTCCAAAAAGACCTTATTTTATTCTATGGTCATAAATGCATTGAAAAGTGGATAGTCCGCCCAGCTTTTTCTCTTTACTTTAGTTCTGTGAAACCCTCCCTGCTGATTCAGAAAGTCAGTCATGCATGTCTGCCCTAACCCATCACTGCAGATCAAAGCATGCCTGGGTTATGTTGAGTTGAGCAGGCTAATAGAGTGACCACATCCAATGCAAAGTTTGTTCCCCTTACTTTCCTTCTAAATTTAGAGGGATTTACTTAACTCTATTATGTCTGAAAAGAATTTCCTTGCATTTAGACCAATTTATTCTTAGCTTGTACTTATCTACATGACAGATGTAGGTTCCTGCAGGATGCGACTATTGGAACTGACAAATTTACCATGAATTCAAACTGCTCTATCTGAATAAATATAAAAAGCTGTTGAATTTCAAAAAGTAGACCACTTTTGTTTACATGTTTTTAATTAACAAAGCTTTTTTTTAATTCTTAAGTGACAGGTAGAAAATAAAGAAATTAGTTCAGGCTGCAGGAGAACTTGCATTTGACTTATTTGCAAATCATAAATAATACGTTAACACATTTTAACTAGCTGAGTTTTCGTCTTTCTGTTGGAATCTGCTTCAGAGGAAATGCAGTTCAAAGAACATAATGATAAAAAGTGATCCGTGGAGATTCTTGAAGCAAAATGGATTTGATCCCTTGTTGCATTCTGATGACAGCTGCCACTAGCTCACTCTGCTGCATTGACTTTCACCTTGGACCACGCTTGCTGCTGTCACTATAGGGAAATGTTGATGTGTCACAGAAACTGTTCATTAGTCACTTACCATCAGGAGGAGCTGCCAGCTGAATCATACAGTGTGACAGAAAAGTTAACAATTTGAAGCTGGAAACAAAAGCAACATCTCTACATATGTTGCTCCATTTTGCACAGCTGGAAAGACTTAGCTTCTTTCCGCACTGCACTAATTCAGTTAACCAAGTTGTTGCTTTGAAAATGGTGCATTTGATTCCAAGGTTTTATAAAGCTTTTTATGATTTAATCTAGATTAAATATAGCCTAAAGATGTTCACACATAATTTTGTAACTGCCAAGTCGAGTCTTAAACACAAATTCTCAGTCATTTGGGTTATGGCCAAATCTCGTGAGTTGTTCGTGGGCAAATCCTGCTGTTGAAGCAGAGCTACAAACCCATTTACCAGACCCTCAAGCACTGCGCATGTGCAAACAAGAGAGCAGGTAGATTGCATCGGAGTGCATGCCGTATAGTTTAAGAACATACATCGTGAGCTGGAAACTTTTAAACCCTGTGGTTTCATTGTACAGTTTGAGCTGTCGCTATGTGGAACGATTGAAAATATCATACGATGCATACCCAGCTTTAGTCAGTTATGGTTGCTCGCACAAGAGTGACCTGTAGTTGAATCCATGATTTTTTCAAGCACATGGGTGCCCATCCTCTTAGGCACATTCCACATCAGTAACCCACCTGTTGTTCTCCTTGGTTATTGTGTCTGTTATATAATATCAGCGCTCAAAGAACAGGTATCTTCACTGTGAATTGTCAGAATTGAGGCCCCTAAATGGGTGTTGAGCTATTTTCAGAAAAACTGAGCCAAAGTCCAGTTTTTTACCATTTTGTGGATGAACATAATAAAAAACCCTCTTTCGATGTTTAAATATAAGTAGTTATCCTTTAATAGTCTAAAGGTAGGTTCACACCAATTGCTAATTGCGCAGGTGGAGCAAATGATGATCTCCATCTTGAGGGCAGCCTTGGAGTAAACGGAGGCAAAAGGTGTAAGTAAGTAAGTAATCAAACTTTATTTGTATAGCACTTTTCACAGACAAAGTCACAAAGTGCTTCACATGATAACATAAAAACAACACAAGTAAAAATAGATAAAATGCAATAAAAGCTATAATAAGTAAGGGAATAAAACAACACGCTATGTGCTTTGGAAGGCTAGTGAAAACAGGTGTGTTTTTAGCTGCTTTTTAAAGATATCCACCGAGTCCAGAGAGCGCAGGGACAGGGGGAGTTCATTCCAAAGACGGGGTGCCACCGCTTTAAAGGACCGGTCTCCTCGGGTTTTAAAACTGGTCCGAGGAACCATAAGCAGGTTTTGACCTGAAGACCGTAGGCTACGGTCCGACATATACGGCTGTCAAAACGTATACGGTGTCAAAGTTGGAGAGGCAAATGGTGCAATTTTATCGAACTGCTGCAGTTTGAATGCTGCCAGGCCTTCAAGTTTTGCTTCACTTAATTTGTAGGAGTTAAAAATTCTCAACATGTTCTTAAAGTGTCTCAATTCTTAACATGTGTTGCAAAATTTAGTCAGGCTTTATTATAGATTCGATTTTTTTTTTTATCAAAATAGAATTTACAGAAAATGTTACCAAAGGATAAAGGTTTGTCGGTGTTTTTAAAAAAAAAGCCATGTTAATTTAGCCCTGTAAGGACTGTTTCTTCGTCCTACCTCCAGTGCAGACAACGACCAGCTGCCACCTTCTCTCCCTGCTCCAACACAAATCTAGAAGCATTTTGGCTAGCTTAGGGCAGAGCAATTAATTGCATTTTCAGTATGATCACAATTGAACAAAATTTTGGGATTTTCAAAATCACAGAGGCAATTAATTTTGGTCACATTACAATTGACATAAGTAAGACACTGGCTCTCTGACTCCTCTAGTCCTTGAGATGGGGTAATATGCTTAAGGTGGGAATATAAACTAACAGGGAGAATGCAGATCCTTACATGCGAGTAGAATTAAGAACTTTCCTGCAAAACAGTAAAGTCTGTTGCAAGTTTTGCTCTGATTCTGCCTAAAGATGTCCTTGCAGTAAGACAACAGGGCAATTGTGTCCTGATGCCAACACATGAGAGAAAAATGCTAATATTGGCAAAAAATATCATCCGGTTGATGTGTTGTTCCATCTCTTTTTTTTTTTTTTTTTTGTTTGATATGTTTTTTCCGAAATCTAACAGTGATCATGATGTTGGATTTCTATCATTCTCAAGTCTTATAAAATTGTCTATACCAGATCAAGTGCACAAGAAGTATCAGCATGATGAATGGGGAATGTTTTTGCTTCTTCAGTTCAACTGTTTTCGGTGGCCATTGTTCACCAGCTATGAAATGAATCATGGTGAGATGTTTTTTATGTGAAAGCAGCATAAACACTTTCACTCCCAGAAGATGAGCTGGTTTGAAGGGCGGGGTGTTTTCATGCTTCATCTGACACAACCCCAACTCTCCCATTAGGCATGTTGGGCCTCGTGGGATGTATTGCACGCTCCACAATAACAACGGTGGTGCCTTTGATAAAATAATGAGGTGTTAAGGTTTTATTAGTAACAGGAGATAGCAGATAGATTTGTATGGAGTCTGATGTAAAAATAGTTGTAGAGAAATCGCTTTATTTGGGGAAGTAAAGACTAGGGGAAGAAAAAAAAATTGTTTTAAATGTAAATTTGCATTCACAGTGAAGCATTTCATATGCAATGAAGATTTTTTTTCCAGGCAGGGAGAGCAATGGAGCTACATCAGCACAATACTTGAAGGAAATCTGCAAGTCATTTGAACTGAGCTGGAGGTTCACCTTCCACCAGGACCATGATAAAATACAACTGTTAGAAAGGAATGACACACAGCATATTTATTGAATAGACGTGTCTCTTTAAAGTCCAGCCTCCTATGCAATTGAGAATATATTGCAAGTATTAAAAACTGATGTTAGGGGGTCAGTATTGGCAAGTGTGTTGTGATACAATACGCATCGCGATACTTGGGTCAAAATACGATATTGTCACAAATTGCAACATCAAGATGTATTGCGGTATACTACCCAGCTAATATCAAAAGGAAATGTAGAGATAAATAAAAATAAGTGCTGTATATTCAGTAGAAGATATACAGCCTGCAGTTATTTTGTTATTTTGGTAGCCATGATGTTTGGGGTCAGTGTCACTCAGCATCTGCTACTGTGATTGCCTCTACTACATTCACAACAAAAGGGCTCCAAGGCCCCATCTACCAGTGCAGGGGTCTGGAAGCACTGTAGTGCATATTCCCCCATTGTTTTAGGGAAAATTTATTTTTTTTAAAAGATCTTTATTGGAAACTTAAAGATCGATATTATATTTGGATGCCAAAAATCACAATATATTGCCAAATTGAATTTTTTCCCACAACCCCATTGTTGAGCTGATGCTAAATACAGTGACTAAGCTTGAGCTATTCCTCAAAGGCCAAACAAATGTTTCGGTCTCAAGCTTTGCAAGGCCAATATAATCTATTCAAACAGATCTGGTTCTATGGTGACTGGGGTTTCTGAATACAAAAAGATGGCACTATGTTTTTTGTTGGGGAAAAAAAACCTTTTTCTCTCCACTTTAAAATAATCCATCTCATTTAGTTGGTTTTCACATAGAATTCCAGCGACACACTTCTCTTTAAGGTTGTAATGCGAGTGCGTTTTTTCAAGCTCTGCAAATAGGATCTCAAATAATTGGACGGTGATGCAGGCGACGGAGGGCAAAATCATGTTGATGAGCATTGATGAATATTCAGAGTGCCAAATAAGCTTCCCTTTGTAGAAACTCTTTTCAGATAATAACTTAGGTAAGGTTCTAGACATCAAAACCAGCCTTGTGCTGTAGTTGTTTTATCCCATGTGTATAAAAGTACTTTACCTTTAAGAAAAGATTAAATTTTTTTCGTTGGAAAAATAATTGACGCCTCTGGATCGCAGGCTTAAGCATCACCATGGCTTGTAGACACTATTTTACCATATGCCTTCAGTTTTTGTATAAAGAGAGAGAATGGAACTTGGAATATAAATACAAAGACTCTGGCTGCATTGCAAGGAATCTTGCTGATGCTGCCTTTTAAAGGTTGCTCAGCAGCTTCCACACTTTAAAGCTTGGGACTAGTGAGAGTAACGAGAAGTGTAGATCCCCTCATGTTCAATTGCTTCACTCATCAAACTTGCACTATAGCACCACACTTTTTTCCAAGTGACCTTTGAACCTGGAGCATCAGTTCCCATCCATGTTTTTGCTCTGCTAGTACTGTGATCCTGCAAGCTCCTTTTGCACATCTATATGGATTTTTGCCTAATCGTCAGTGACCATTGTGAACATAGTAGTTCAAATATATCTACACATCACCTAATATTTGGATAAATATTCTTAATAAGTTTTACTTTAACCACATGCTTTTTATATGTCTTTCTTTATGGTAGTAGCCATTTAAAATTTCCCCACTTTCCTTGATGGGCCCTTGGCTGGTCTCTTAAGATTCCTTTTAAAACCTCAATCTTTGTACTAAAATATTCTTTCTGTCATGATTTGTGGACATTAAGATGAAACATGTAATTCAGTAAAAGGGTGGAGTCAGAGTAAAAAAAATATGCACGTCCAGCAGAAGGAGAGGGTCATGCCAGTGGCTGGAATTTGGCTACCATTCGGCTGCCGTTAGACTGGGAAGGGCCATTTCGAATGGCTGCTACTGTATGTTTTAAGGCTTAACTCTGGCTCAGTAATTAACTAGTCTTGAGAGAAATAGTAGAGTCAGTTAGATTAGTTGGCTGCCTGGCAGTGATCTTACTGTACTTTTAAGTAGAGTCTAACTTTTCTGCAAGGTTGAATTCAAGGCCCTTCCAGAAGCTCAGTTTTGGCTTGCTTTATCTTTTCCAAGGTGAAACATGTTTTTTTGGGATCATTGCCCCAATGAAGAACACAGCTTTGTCAAAGTTTCAACCATTGGACCAAAACAGTCACCCTCAGATGAAAATCAGCCTTTAAGCTCTTCCTTTAAGCTCTAAGCTGTGTTGAAAGTTACAACTGCTTACATGGACATGGTAAATTCCTTCTAGGAAACAAATTCACCAAGGTAACTGTTAAGCATGCTGTTGTTGGGTCGTTCTGTGGGTCTGTTTTAGTTACCAGTTGTACCAGGACATCACACAAAGAATACTGATTAGAAGAGCTACCAAAGTTAGCTGTGAAAGTGTTCTAACTTAAGAGAGAATTGGACTTTTCAGCAGGACAATGATCCCACACATATATTCAAGCTGGCTTGGATGTGGATATGCTAATATTAAACTTCTGGAGTTCTGACCACAACTATATTAAAGATCTATAGACTACGCTTAAAAGTTGGGTTTTTGCCAAAGAAAACAGTCCACTTTATTTTAAAATGAATGTCAAGAAGAGGGACTCAATATTGAAAAAAATAAAAATAAAAAATCAGGCTTTTATGGTAAATAAAAAGACTTATTCTCATATGTGCAGCTATATTGTGATGTAGATTTGAGTAAGTAAACCATGGATTTGAACAGTTTTTTCAATTCCATGATCTTTAAATGTAGCAAAATGATTGTATAGAGATCAAATAGTTTGAATATGGCACTTAAAGCCAATGATGGGTGGATGTTAGTTTTTTTTTAATTAACTGTTAACTGTGTTTATGCAATCTTATGTTTAGTTTTTTATGTTTGCCAATCTCTCTGTATAATCTGATTTAACAAATTAACCTTTGTAAATAACATTTAGTTTGAGTATGTTATTGTGTTTTTTTGCTGTATTAATAAAAAAACAAAAACAAAAAAACACTGGACTTTTTTCCAAGTTTAAAGAAGTTTTGCTTCCCATCCAGAAAGCTTTCATAATTCAAGATGTCTGCAGTAAGTGTGGATTTCCACTATAGAACAGCCCAACAAAAGCCTTGTTATGGTTTAGAAAACATGCAAATTGCACCAAAGCAGATCCACCCTTTGTAATGGGGAGTATTTAAGGTATTTGTTGGCCTGCAGGTTAAACCGAAACTTCGTTGTTAAGGTCTTTATTTGCCTGGCTTACAGGAGCAATGTGTTAACCTTCTGCATGGTGATGAGGATGAGGTGATGGTGGGATTATAGTGGGGATTATTATTTTTAAATCTTTGTGGAATGACTATAACCTGGATGACTGAGCATCTTCATCAGCTATATTATTAAACTGCATTAAATTGAATATTTTGCTGATAAATTTGTAAATCATTATAAAGATATATTTACAGTTAGATCAAGCAAAGTCTCACAAACTATAAGTTTACATGTACATCCTAGCATTTTGAATCAGATTATGATCAAGTTTAACGTTTAAACTTTGACCTGGAGAACACCCAACCATACATTGTGTTCAACAATGCCCATAAAAGACAGTTTTTAAAGGCTTTTATGATTGCTGCAGCAGAGCACTGTATTGGACAAATCTCGTAGTAGGATCAACAGAGATAGATGAGCCCATTTATCAGGTTTTATGTTTCTGCAAACGCTGTGTGGCCAAATGCCCAGCAGACCTCAGTCTCCAGGTCGGTTTAACCTTGAGCGCATAGGTGGGTGGAACTGTATGGTAAGCAGCTGTAACCCTGCCAAGAGGTGCAGGGACTCGCACTTTACTGCATTACAATGAGCCATCATTTTTCGTTATGTAATTGTTTTTAAGTGGAAGTGCCCTGAGCTGGAAGGCAATAGTGAAGTATTTAATCTGTAAACTGTTTTGCCTCACTGTACATGGACAGTTTTTCAGTCAGACTTGCATTCATATTTGACCGGAAGTTTTAAGAGTGACCCAGAAATGACCCATATTCATCAGAGAATTGGTTCTGTAAAGAAAAGGGTCAAATGGTGTTACGTGGATCGGCTGCCTTCGATGAGTGTTTGGACAAAGCAGATGGAAATTTCATTCTACTTTGCTTTTTGCTTCTTAGCTGAAGCTTTCTGGGCAGTTAAAGATGTATGGCAGCGTAGTGGATCAGTGGACAGTTTCACCACGTTGCTTTCTTCTCAAGAAGAGTTGGCTGTTAACAAGTAGCCTAAAGCAGCGGTCCCTAACCTTTTTTGCACCACGGACATATCAAGTAAAATGATACGACTG
>NW_015150496.1:1006317-1010088 GCF_000732505.1 Cyprinodon variegatus | reverse complement strand
GGCTTTGTCAAGCTGCTGCCTACCTTTGTGAAGCAGGAAAAAATCTAATACAAAGTTAATCCAGTAGAACTTTTTATTGCCTACCTGGAATGGGTGACAATAGTTTAATAAACTTTTGGCTCTCAAAATGGTATCGGTGCCCTATTTGTTGGTACTCGCCGATACCGATACCACCATTTTAGGACATACTGGATACTGGTATCGGTATCAGTGCAACACTAGTCACAATACCAATTGTTACCTACCAGCTGCTGAACTCAGCACACTTACACTTACCCCAAAGTGTTTATGAAGATATCACAAAGCAGTTAAGGTAAATTTAAATTATGTACTCTTTATGTTGGTTCTAGTTTTAGAAATTTCTCACATCAGGTTTCACATTAATTAGTTCCTTCTGATTTTAGCAACCCCTCGCTCATTTAACATTTATTAAGCGTTACAAACAGCCTTTGGAATACCTGACAAAGAAAGGGACATTTGTAGCCGATGACTCACCATGCAGGTGTATTATTGTTTGAACTACAGCCTTAAAGGTTGACAACCCATTATAAATCAGATAGCCTTTTTTCATAAACCAAACGAGACTTTAAAGATATATAATGTAATGCAATACTTTACATACGCCTACAGAAATAGCGCTCCACAGTTCTTAACAAACATATAAAACTCACAATAAAAGGGTACGTAGTACTAATATTACCACAGCAGTTTGAAATAATACCAATACTGATATATTTCATGTATCTAGAGATAATCCTTTATTTTATCTGTTGGATGGAGTCTCTTAGTAACAGATTCCCACACATGAAAATAATTGAATCATACTGGAATGACAAAGGGTTAAAATGGTCAACAACCATCTCCAACTCTTAGTGTCAAGAAGAAAAAGTGTTTAAAGTGTTAAAGTTTATTATTTCTTGGGGGTTTTATGAGGGACTTTATTTTGGGGGCCTATTCTGCAGATGGTGATATCGTCCAACAATCACCATAACAACCAGTTGTAATAAAAAAGCCCCCCGGCTGATTCAGGATTGCAGCAATGTTTCACTTCCTTGTTAGTTCCATACCATTCTCACTCCAGCTCCATTCACAAATACATAACTTTTCTTTTTCTCCAAACATGAACTGCAATGAATAGACTGTGTGATTTTTAGTAAGTCAGCAATCCTAAAGGGTCTCCATGGGTTTAATGAAGTTAGCATTGAAAGTTGTTGAACCCTTATCTTAACTTTGGCTGCAGAGTTTTACTTGGTGTCATTAAAAAAAAAAAACATTGCAAGTGCCAGCATGATATTTTGGTGTTCATTATAATAAAAGTACAAATGCAAAATATAAATCTTCAACCTGTTATACGGTAAAGGTCCATTTGAAGCATTTTGCTGAGACAGAGAAATATACCTTTAGCAAGCTATTAATCATGATGCCAGCTAAAGTACAGCAAGAAGAATAAATCAAGGCTGCTTTGGTTCCTGCCCCCAAAGTTTGGCACTAAAACAAGACCTAGTCATCACACAGTGCTGCAACTTATAGCCCACAGGCATGGTCGTGACATTTCTTGGTTTTAAGATCCAGAGAGAAAAATGCTAATGAAGTAGCTGGATGGAAAATGTCATTTTTTTTTTTTCAGGAGCAGCTGCAGCTACATGTGTTGTGGTTTGTGCTTATGTGTGCTCACTTGTCATATTGTCGAGGCGGTAAAGTGACTACAGGCTGACTTTTGACTTTTCCTTCTCTTTGAGCCTCCAGGGGCTGCAGCTGAAACGCACAGCCATAACAATGGCTGAACCTTATTTTGTGCCTCGAAAGAGGAGGAAGAGATGGGTTGGTGGTGAGGGGGCGGGGTGTGCTGCTAGAAGGGTTTATCTTAGTCATGGTAATTGGTTTGCTGGTGCGGAAGTAGGATCATTCGAGAAAACCTTAACCGGTCTGACTCCCTCCCATTTATCTGTCTGGAAGTGTGCAGAAAGAGAAGGATGGAGAGAAGTGCTGCTGCTGCTGAGGCATTTTCATACAAAGGAGAGAGAAAGTGAGTGTGTCTGAAGGCTCAATCTGATGCCGTCTTGAAATGAAGAATACTTTTTTTTTTTGCATCCTGCCAAATAGCTGTTACTCTCCATCCACTGACAATCCTCCCTGTGAAGCGTAATGTGCCTGCCTGCAAGCATGTGTAAGGGGTAAAGGTAAAGCATTAATGCAACAGGGCAGAAGTGCCACCATCAAATCATTTCTCAGTTTCAGATTAGATTAATGAGGGCGGAAATTGTGCTGCCCTTTTTGGCCTGGTATTGTCTTAAAGCAAAAACGACTTACTCCCAAAGGCTCTGTAATGCATATTCTTCTCTTATCGGGACAGGCTTTTATTAACAGGAGATCAGAGTAGGGGAAGGGCCCCTGTGAGAACTCTGGGCCTCGTTTGGTGTTTAACATGCCTGTCCTATAGCGCTGTTGCTGAGGCAGCAGGGTCCAGCTGCACATTTATCTCCCACTACCATCAGTAAGCTTTCTCTAACTTGCTGTCTTTACAGTTATGTGAAATATTAAAATCCATACTGTGATCCCGGGGCTTGTGCAACTACCTTTAGTAGCAATAACTTGGTCAAATGGTGTTTTCTGTTTGATTTTATCAGTCTTTTACATCACCGGCGGAATGCTGGGCCCTCTTTTCTGCAGCATTGCTGAGGTTTTGAAGACATGTGTTTCTGCAGAGCTCTCTGAAGGAATTATTTTAGTGAGGGTGAGGTCTGGGCTTTGAGGCTTCACATCAATTTTTTTTCCTTCAGCCTTTTTGTTGTAGGTTTGCTGCTGTATTTGGCATCATTGTTTTTCTCATGATCATCTTTGGGTCAAGCTTAACTCGACCCAAACTGACCTGAAGTTACAAAACAGTCATTTCATTAACATTCCATCATTGTCCTTGACATTAGTACTCAGTTTTTGTGCATACTGTATGTGTCCAGACATGGAGACATGATAGGACCAAACGTCTTTTCACTTGTCTATCGAAAGGACATTATTCAAGCGGTCTTGTGTTTTATAAGCCCCTTTGCAAAATAAGGACATGATGTGCTTTTTCTTTTTGTAGAGACAGGAGGTGTTCTCTTTTTGCCTTTCTGAATGAAGCCATGTTTTTCAGTCTTGTAATGACCTCCTTTAATGAACATGTTCTTTTCTTGTCTTCCTTACTAGCTTCGTTGAACATGCCAACTAAGGCCTGAAGGCTCTGAGATGATACTTTTTTTTTTTTTTTTTATCCTGTCTTGGGGATAAATTGCTTCAACCAAAAGGGCTATAATGGCTCTAACCTGGTCAAAAGGTTTTCCAACTTGTTACAAAATGACAGATTCATACAAAGTTGTGTAATTTTAACTGGTTAGCAGGCTTTTAGCTAGCAATGTGTACGGGCGTCATTTTTTGGGATATACAGCCTTGGTGTGCCCTAATTTTCCCTTGGAAAACTTCCCTCAAATGTTCACATTTGTACAGGAAGCAGATGCTGTAGTTGGATAAATTGAATTATTGTTTCTCGACATGCCACATGAACAGGGTTCCCGCGGGTCCTTAAAAAGTCTTAAAAGGCATTGAATTCTTCAAAATAAAACTAAGGTCTTAATAGGTATTAAAATGTCTTACATCAGTCTTTCGTAGGAACCAATAATGGCTTGCCATGGCTTGGAAAATATGAGCAAGTTTAAATGTAACCAAAATTGTCTCCAGCCAAGAGTTTTCTCCATGGCTAAAACCAGGGAACATACATGAGGCTCAGTGGATTTT
>NW_015150496.1:1004125-1005561 GCF_000732505.1 Cyprinodon variegatus | reverse complement strand
ATGAACCAATCAGAGAAGCCGATCTGCGAGGTGGCATGGAGACAGACACAGCACTGCTGATGGAGAGCGCTATGATCTCTCCTCTGAAACAGTTTATTAACGCCTAAATTAACTTAAGATGTTGAAACATAGCTGAAAAATATGTTCGCTTTATTATTCTGGAGCCCACATATCTGAGAAATGCTAACATCTATTTCTAGCCGCAACGAAAAGTAGGGGAAAAATCCCCAAGAGGCGACCCGGCCTCGGAAAGCTGAATAGATCGAGAGCGCTGATCGGTCTCACGCGCTGTCGATCAGCCACGCTGACTGTGAGCTGGTGTCTTACTCTCTCAGGCACACTTGCTCGGTTTTCAAAAGCTCCACAGGGCTTTTTTTTTCTATGATCAGGCTGGCATGTTTTGTAGAGCTTTTGTATAATTTGGAGCTTCATACCCAGTGACATCGCACCGCTGGTATGTGGGGTTCTGCGCGCCTCCGACAGTGAAATAATATTTTAAAGCAGGATTGTAATCTTGATTATCTGACTGCACAGATGATTCTTTGATGTCTTTCTCATTCAAAGATATTATAACTTCTTTTTACCCACTTATAAAATCAAATATAGCAAAACCACTCTCTCCCACTGAACACAGGTGTGGGAGTGGCGGCCTAGTGGTTGGGGCATTGTGCTTGGAATCCAGAGGTTCGGAGTTCATGGCCCACTCCCACAGACTGCCCCTCTGGGTCCCTGAGCAAAGACTCTTCTCCACACTGCTCTCCCGAGGCTGCACAATGGCAGCCCACTGCTCCTCGAGGGTATGGGTTAAATACAGAGAGTTCATTTCGTTGCTCTGTACTTGTGACAGTGTGTAATGATAATAAAATGCTGTAAAAAGGAAAAAAGCACAAGCATTAGACTCATCTGGACACACTTTACTTGCTCTTGGGGCGCGTCTGACCTTAACATGTGCAAGCATCAAAAATCAAGCGGCGGGCTCTTTGACTTTTAAAAGCACATGTAGTGTGAACATAGCATTACACTTTCTTATTTCTTGATTTGACCTATGAAACATAATATCTAGTCAAGCACACATGCTTCCAATAGTAAGGACAAAACTAGTGCTGTAACAAATGAAAAATGTTATCTGCACCTCAAAATGTAGAGAGTCTAAATTTCACAATTTTCCAGATTAAGTTACTCCCGGACTAGCCTGGGTGCCATTCCGAACTAAGTCCTGTCCACAACGTTTGAGGTCGGGAAGTTCAGTCTGGCATTGCTCAATAGTAGCGCGAGTATGCTCGAACAGTATCTGGCGGGCCAATCAAATTGTCAGGGCGGGCTTTATACGATGATGGACAGATGATCAACAGTAACGTAATCAACCACGTCACCAAAGCGCGCTTGGGTTACAACAACAATGGCTGCCGCTGGAGAGTTGAGGTGTGTAGATTCTG
>NW_015150496.1:993524-1002408 GCF_000732505.1 Cyprinodon variegatus | reverse complement strand
ATTAGCGAGTGAAATCTTGAAAGCTTGCGAGATCAGGATGGTCTCACGAGGCTACTTCATTTCTGCCCTTTTCATCAATCACCTACATCAGGGATTCCAAACAGGGCTTACACGTACCCCTAGTAGTCCACGAGTGCATTGCAAGGGGTAAATGAAAATACGTAAACATAGCGGCAGAATGATTGACAATTAGGAGGACCTCTTATTTTGATTATCCACCTGGAAAAATAATATCCTCAATTATACCTTTGAATTAAAAGCTAAGGTAAATTGTTTTTTATTTTTATTTTACAATCCGTTATTTACGTTCCACTTTTGGGCAGTCATCAAAATTTTGGACTGAGAGTGGTACTCATAAGACAAAGGGGTACACAAGTCAAAAGATGTCGGGAAACACTCTTCTACATGATCTATCAAACTATTATTTTTAAATATATTGACGTTTGCATGTTTAATACATACAATCTTCACAATTATTTACTCTTTTGATCTTAAGGGCTATGATAGGATTTGGGTGGTTTGTAAAATGTTTATAAGTTGGGAAGTCATGTGATGGAGTTATTGATTCTGGGGAATAAAAGTTTTTAAATTATGAACTGTGTTGGCTCAGAGGTCATCACAGGCCAGTTCACTTCCCATGTCCAGAAACATGATGTATTATTTACTGGTTCTTTGTTTTTTCCATTTTATTTTCTTGTTTTCTGCTATGATATGGTTTGCCACATTTTTTTTAATCACTGTTTAAACTGTTTTTTTTATCCAATTTTGCACTGTTTATCAGTTTAGTTTGTGTTTTTTATATTTCTTTGCTTGTATGTTATGCTTTAGCCCTTCCACTTAAAAAAAATCTCTAAAGCAGTGTTCTTTATTTACTTTTTTATTTTCTAGTGAAGCACTTTGTATTGCCCAAGGCATGAATCTCCAAGTGAATTTACTTTTCTTTCAGAGGTTAAATTGTTATATCGCTGATTTCTGTGATGTATTTTGTGCATCTAAACAAAAAAATGCGAACAGTAATTGACCATACTTATGTAGTCTATGGTGATAATATGTGAAATAAATTGAAGGAATTCTTGCAGATCTAATTTCTTTTTTGAATATAAAAAGTAAGCTAACACCTAACATTGTTGGCTTAAAATAGGATATGTACGTTTATCATTTTTACCTTCATATTCTATTAAACATGAACATTTAATGCTAAAATTAGTCAATCAGTTGGTCTAAAGAGTTTTCAAGGCTCAAAATCTGATTTAAGTAGCACATCTGTTCAACGATGCTATTCATTATTCATCACTGTGAGGTGCAAATGGTTTCTTAGGCCTATACAGTAGTAGCACAAATCCTGATGCATCAGCTCCCCTGCCTTCTGCGTTAACTTGTCAGGCATGTCTGTTTTTCACAGAACCCATTAATGATTTATACAATGACAAATTGTAATTAATTGGACCCTTATTCTTTCAGCTGCAATGTTAGTGGTTTAAATCACACACATTTTCAACATTTAGCTTAATTAAACTTTCAAAACGTTTAATTGATTCATTAGATTTTATTTCCCGAGAGTGAAACTTTGTTCTTGGGATTGGGAGGTGAGCTGACCTTCATGTACTTATGGTTTCCTTTGCACAATGATCAATGCAACCCACTTACCTCCTCAAGAATGCTATTAACACCAGTTCTATGATTATTAAATGAATTGCCAACATGTAGCTTGGTGCTCTGGACTTGTTTTCAGAAGAAAGACATCAGGGAGCAATGAAGGTGTCTCATTGTAATAACGGCTGGCAGATTAAACCTTTGTAATTTCTTGCATTCTTATATCAATGCATAAAACTAGATGGCCTGTGAAAAGGCCTTGTGTGTGCAGTGGGGTAACGCAATACCATTTATACTTTGTTTAATTGGTTTCCCAAGGGCACTGCATCATGTATGAAAGACAAGGTCTAATATATTACTCAGTCAGAGAAATGTAACAATTAATCAGATTTTTTTTCCAGAAAATAATTTCCATAATTCTTTTGTAGCCAAGTTAAACTTCCTTACCTTCATTTGATCTTTATAATTCACTGAATCCTCTGTCTTATGTAATTATAGAGGAAATGTGTGTAAGTTTTCAAGCTATCATTCAGAGTATTTTGCTTTTGTCTCCAAGTCCAAAAGGCTGGCTGCCTTTAGGTTTCAAAAGAGCTCAGATGCTTAAGGGACTCTTGCTTTGTGAACTCCCCAGGTAATGGAACAAGGTTTGTGATTAATTAAAAAGCTCCACCAGACTGAAGGTAAGCTGTGGTTTGGAGCCAGACAAAGAACTCCGCCTCCCCTCACCCAGCAGGCTTGTTCCTCGGAGTCTGGGAATTGAACAGAAGGACCAAAAGCTCACCAATAAACCATCAAACTGTGTCACCAGCAATGAATAAGGAGCTCTTATTAAGCCATCGTGCACCTGAATAAATGCTTCTGTTGTGCGCGGGAAATGGGCTCCGAATATGTACTCTACATAAAAACATCATTGCTACTGAGCAGTTGGTGCCTTTTAGATAAAGTGGCAGCTTTCCACTCCGATCTCAGGTGTGAGATGTATATGAGACAGACCCTTTTTGCATTTAATGTGTTGATGTATGATCAAACCTGGTGGGCACAATTCCTGGAGTCCGAATCAGTTCATCCATCCAACCATCATCTATCATCCATAATGAAACCAACCAGTTTTTTATTTTTTGTAAATTCATATAGAACCTAGACTATGAACACTTTTTATGTGAGAAGGGGGAAAAAAGCACACCTAATACACAGAGGAAGCATTAGAATAACTGATACAAGACTTTCTAACATTTATTTTGGTGGATCATTTCTGCTACATCCCATTTGCTTTTATCAGACCTGATTATCATGTTGTTTGTTTGAATTATCATCAAAAGTTAAGAAACTTTTTTTTTACACTGCCCTTTAGTTCTTGTGTGCAGAGCAAGGGTGCGATCAATCGTAGAAAAGTAAATAACCTGCAGTTTCTGAGGCGTACTCATTGTATGTGGTTTATAATTTTAAGCATCTAAAGACTGTTCTGATACAGAAACTGCTTTATTTTTATTTAAGTTAATTATACAGATTCACTATATATATGAGACACATGCAGTAAAAGACCTAAAAGAAAAAATAATGTTTAATGTCTTTGCATTAGTTTCTAGTAAACTTAAGTTGTTTCTTGCTTGATTGCTTCCCTCAGAGAAATTCTGGCATTTACTTGCCAATTTTGAGCAACACATTGTTAAAATCCCTTGCAAATCTCCTTAAATACAGTAAAAACACCTAGGAACTCGATTTATTAGAATTATCCCCCACAATTCTCTGTTTCAATCCTCTCACAATCTAAAGACTTAGACTCTTTAAACACATCGTCCTCAATAAGAAAATCAGAACCATGATCTGATTGTCTTTTCTGCCCAAATCTCCTTGTTTTTCTGGATTTTCCCTCTTTAAATACCTCCTCCTACCTTCCTAATTCGATCAGGCTGCTCACACACTTTCGGTATCTGCACTAAAGTTAGGCCAGATTAACTTGACAGTTTAATGCAACTGGAGACATTTACATCTGTGATATAAAATCTTGTGTTTGGAAATTCCCCTCTAAGCTCATACAGTGGGTTTAAAAAACTGTTTTTGCAAGACAAACACCAATGGAGACTTGATTCTCCACTAAACAAATACCTGAATGCTCCCTACAGAGTCAACTGTTTAAAGAATGAACACATCACCATCTCTCAGCTTCTTTTGTTTCCTATTTGGCTGTTTGCTAATCAAAGGGGTACATTTAGCTGAGGTATGTCACCCTGATGGGTAGTTAAAAACACAATCTGGTGTGAATAGAAAGATTATATGAATTTAATACAAATGTTCAACTGTTATTAGAAATGTTATTGACTTTATTTAAGTTAACTGTGCTTCAGTTGGGTTTGCGAATGAATAATTTGATAATTTTTTCCTTTGTTTTTTTTGTTTTATTCTGCGTATCTTTTTGATACAGCTATTATTTAATACTTGTTTGTTTTTTGTCCTTGTACACTGTTGTTGTATTTTTGCAGGCTGGGTTGTTCAGCCATAGGTATTGTAGATAAATTATTCTTTAAATTGACACTCAAGGTTAACCAGAGAAGACTTTCCACTGAATTGCATCCTGGCAAGTGTTCTTTTGATTTATCTTTCTAATCTTAGTGCTTCTGTTTGGAAATTATTTCTGCAGTTTATATGCATGATGTATTGTCATCTGGAATAAGATCTTAACTCCTTCCTAGAGTATAAAGTAATTAATTCTAAACGGCTATTGTGGGTCTTTGTCATATCTCGGACTCATTGTCTCTTCCAGAAAAATGTGTCTCAAAGTATAAAGATGTTCTGATTCCATTTGAACCTTTTATAGGGTCGGGTAGTCGGATGGAGAGTATGCTGGACTTCTTTTTACGGTTCACTAGTTGCCTGGTGAACTTGTCTTCTTGGTTTGCTGATTGTTTGTATCAATGAAAAGCTGCATTTAAGGTGAATGTTTGGTTTGCTGGAAAGCTGAGATTTTGCTTAAACTGGCTACAAATACAACAGCAGATTTACCCTAAAAATGCTGGAATGAAAAATAAAGCTGTTGCAATCAGAAAGTAAAAGTAAACCCCCTCAACCTGATTCAAATACACTTGCAGGACCTTCAAAGACCTGTGCTGAAATATGTGTCTACAAATGTCAATGAACTTAAGCAATTATTGTTGTAAGATGTATATGGTAATAAATTGGTGAAATCCTTACTAAAAAAAAAATTGCTTAAAAATATTACTGCTCAAAGTGGTTCTGAAAACATCAGACAGATGAGAGTACATGCTGAGATCATGTCTTGGTCACAAAACTCAAGCATCACAGGAATTTTTCCTCTGTTTTTAACATGACTATCTGGCCAATTTGCCTAAGTTCTGAAAACCAGGTTAAAGTGTTTCATTAAATGTTTGTGGATTCAGTTTTTATCAGTGAATTATGTGAAAGTTCAGTGATTTAGGTAAATAAGTCTTCTTTTTGACTTGTTCTTTGTTTAAATATTTATCCCCTTCATCTATACACTTCTTTAGTCTAAGGAGTTACAGGTAAACTCTGCCTAATTTTTCAACCTGGATTAGTAAGATGCATAAGGATATTAAGAATGGTTTGGTTGTGTCCAAACCATATCCCCAAACTGTTATCAAACTGTTCAATGACTTAAGCTGCTTTTAAAGGTAGACTGGAGGATTTTCGTGAGTTTTTTAAAAGACCGCCCTCTCCACAAAATGCAGATGCAAAACCCTGTATCCTCTCCCGGGAGGGAACACCTTTTAAACTTGTGCGAGAGCATGCACAAGCCCATTTGTCCTTGTTCACCCTCTGTTTAAAAGTAGCTGTTTGCATCCCTCATACAAGCTTACTTTCCAAAAGAAGATTTGCAATTTTTCTTTTATGTCAGACTCACCACCGGTAGATAACTTTTACTAGCAGTGATGTGAAATTGATTTCTCCAAATACCATGCCAAACTTTACCTGTTAAGTAGAAGCATCGCAACTGAGGCATCAGTGGGAGGCCTGACCTGTGCTTTCAGTGTACCCCATCACATGAAAGAATTTGCCAAAAACACTCTGGTCCTGTTTCTCTCTACTGACGCCTTTCTCTTCTTGTCATACACTTCAGAGACACTTTTTCTCTTATGACCCTCAGTCATTTTCAAAGAACTGCGGGTGAGAAAGGTGAGCTTCAATGACTGGTTGAAACCGTAGCTCACCATAGCTATAGGCCTGAAAGTGTGCATGCACAGAAAAAGATGGCTACCTGGGGACGAGGACGTAGGAAGGTCTTATGTAAACATATCACCAGAATGATTGACAATTAGGAGGACCACTTATTTAGATGATCCACCCAGAAAAAGATTAACATCAATATATTATGAACTAGAGCCTCACAATGATGGTGTTTGCGGCAAGATGTTTTTATGCCTGCCACTAAGTGTTGTGTTTCTCATTATGCTAATATCAAGCAAATGGGAGCTTTGGAACATATTTTTCCCTATTGGTTTTGGCTGATGTTGGGAAGGAGGAACAACATTGCTTCCATTTATGGCAGTAATGAAAAGGGTCCTTGCTTGACTAAGGCTGCAGAAAAGCATGGCATTTGAATTGCTTTGGTTACTTGAACTTTGAGAAGGATTTGGCATGCATGCTCATTCAATGAATAAAAATGATGTGAAGTGAGCGAGCCAAGCAGAAAGCACCCGTGTGCCGTGTTGAGTTGATCAGTGTCATTTTGATCCTAGGCTTTGTCGAAGCGAATTTCCACACAGCTTCACTTATTCTGATGATGTTGGGTCATTAAAAGGATAGAGTTCAGTATTGTAGGGTGTAATGCTTGTAAAAATGTCCCCCACAATAAAGCCTCAGAATTGGTTGTTGCTTGAAAATCTCAGCTCTTTTCTATTGTCAAAACCCATTTCAGCCTTGCTCGTCATGACCTTTCAGAGCACAAACTCTGGGACGGGAGCTGTTTTTATTACTGGAGCGATCGGAGGCTGTATGCAGCCAATCACCTTCCATGATTGCTGGTTTTAGGTGAAACTGTCTGTGATTTCTTGTATATTTGGTGAAGATTGGACTGAATTGCAAACCTTTGGCATGATTGGTTGCATTAGCTTTATTTTCTTTTCGGAATATTTCTTTCTTTTTTGATTGTAAGATAGCAGGGTCCCTGAGGTTTCTTTTGATTGTATTTTTTGTGCACATGAATGTCCGGAAAATTCTCGGCTCCCTTAATCCTCCTAAATCTGAGAAACCATGTATACACAAGAAGTGAAAGAGAGAATAAAAAAAAATAAAGCTGTCCTCTGAGTAAGATCGAACCTCAGTGTTGCACAGAGATCATCCCTCACAGCTGCAAAAACACAGAGGCTTTCACTCTGAGCAAGCAGAGGGAATTCATACAGGGACTTTTAAAGCCATGTAGCCTGTCAGGGTGTATTTATAGAAAGTCCTCTAGGCACCCATGTCCTGAATGCTGGAAAACAAAATCTAATATTTATATTGTGTTAACAGAGCAATGTGGGGACTGAGGTGTATATGTGGCCAGAGGTTCAGTAGGCGACTTGCTTGAAATTCAGCTGGCGAATTCTAAAGTTGGTACACATCAATTAATTATTGATCTCAGAGTATGGATCCCCTTGTCTCTCAGGAAGACGCTGCCCTAAAGTAGAATTATCACTTTTGGTAGCGTACATCAATCCAGAACTGGTTACTGGGACATGATGGTGGAAATGAGTGTCAAGATTATAGCCCATAATATCCTGCCTTTAATTATAGCAATCTGCATGATTAACCAGGTTCCTATGCAGTCTGCAGCCAGACCTGGAGTTTAGTATTTTCCAGATATAGATTAACTTGAAGAAGGAAAGACGGAAAGAATATTCATAATTTAATCATCCATTCCCTAACTACACTAACCTACTGAGTATATATGATGATCTGCCTTCTGTCATGTTTTTCTTCCTGTTGTCTTTTCTTCCTTTTTTCCCTTCCTAAATTCTCCTTTATTCCTTTCTAATGTAGTGTTTTCTTTCCTTGCTTGAATTCTGCTATATTGTTTGCTTTTTTCTTGTATCCTTCATTCCGCTTTATCCCCGTTTTGTTTTATTTTGTTCTAACTATATTATTTTGGTCATGGCTTCTTTTAATGTTCCCTCATTTTCTTTTTCTCCCATTTCTATTCTTTATTTCATTTTCTGCCTTTATGTTTTACTTCCATTCCTTTTTTTCTCCACTAGATTCCATCCTTTCTTTCTGTGTCTTACCTTCATTCCCTTTCTGGCCTTATCATTTTATTACCTTTTTTTTTCTTCATCCTGTATTCTATGTCTGTCCACAAATGAAACAGCTAAAATATCTGTGTGAACTTTAGCATTTTAGCTTGAAACTCAGATCTTCCTATATTATATGGAGATTTTCAGGAAAGTGTTTTTATTATTTACGTCCACCAGCTGCTGTTACCAAACAGTCTGAAGCCCTACAGCCTCTCCTTCAATGCAGACTATGTTTAGCATAATAGGCACTGTAGTGCACTGCCCTGGCGTTTTGCCTCTGTCAGCCCCATTAATCCGAAGTCAAATCACTTCCATTAGATTTCTAGGGTAAAAAGCATTTGGCTGGTGGGGTTTGCTGAAGCAGGACAGAGAGGGAGGAAGAAGAAGAAAAGGAGAAGGAGGAGGGGTAAGATATAGAGAAGAGTACGGGAGAGAGAGAATGGCTCTTACTGATAAGCTGCAGGCAAGGAATACGCAAAGCACCGCAGTATATGAGAATGATGAATCAGGGATAATGGTCACCCTGCGGTGAATCTCGTCATCATGGGACATTTTCTTCAGAGTCAACATTTACCTGTCACTGCATCTGCATTTAGAGCTGCTATTATGGGCTTTTTTCAGAGGCTCTAGTGTGCATTTGGACTAAGGGAGAGATGAAGATGTTTGAGCTGTTACTGGAAGAGTAGTGGGGGCTGTAGGTTTGGAGGGGAGGGGGTGAATTCACTTACACTGATTTGTGCAGATTGGGTTAAATGGGCCAGGTAATAATTGCTGGCTGAGCTAACAAGGTCACTCCCCCTCTGCATTTATTACACTTTGTTTTGCTGCAGTTTTATTGGACTGAAGCAAATAGTTACTTTAGCTTAGTTAAAAACTAGGTGAAAAACCAGAAGAGTCAACATACAGATTCTGTTAAAGAGCTTTCCTTAAGCCGGGCATACACTGCGTAATATTTTCGATTGTTCCACGCAGCTACAGATGCGTAACCTGACTCCCCCAGATGGATTTGCTCCGCATATCCATCTGGAAACCTTCCGTTGAAGTAA
>NW_015150496.1:986404-993191 GCF_000732505.1 Cyprinodon variegatus | reverse complement strand
GGAGAGTCTCCAGACTGATTAGCGAGTGAAATCTTGAAAGCTTGCGAGATCAGGATGGTCTCACGAGGCTAACAGATGCGATATAAACTGCACGCCCAAAATACACACGTTGGACTGAGCACCAAGAGATGGCGCTGGCTGGACTCGTCGATCTGGAAGAAGTAGCTGCAGAAGATTCTCAGTCATTTAGGTCATAGTCATTCCAAAAAAGTAAAAAAAAAACAAAACAAAAAAACAATCCACTTGACCTTGTTTCCAGGTGTGAAGATATTTGCCTCCCATCCAGGAAGCTTTTTCAGCTTTTGTTGGGCTACTGTATATAGCCTCCAACTTCGCTATTTCTGACATTTTGAATTGAAAAAGCTTCCTGGATGGGAATTGAATATCTTCAAACTTGGAAACAAAGTCTAGTGGATTTTTTTATCTTTTTTTATTGTTTTTGGAATGACCGGAAGAGGAAGAAGATGAACTCCCTGATTTGCATATGTAGTGCTCGAGGTTCTGGTAAATCGGCTCGTAGACGCTCGTACCTTTGCTTCAACGGCAAGATTTGTCAAACAAACACCTCAAGTGGGCCAACTTCAAAAATGTTTGATTTTCTCCCAACCTCACGATTCCTGATCGGGAGTTGGTCGTGAGAGGCTAATCGCCCCTCGTTACCCCCTGTATACTACGCGACACAGGACTCACGATGAGGCTGAAACCCTGCCCGATTTAAACATTTTCGCATGTCTGGAGAATTGGCCTGAAAAGGGCAAAAAAATCTTAAAGTGTATGACTGGCTAATGATCTAATATGTGCAGAACAATTGTTTCAAAAATGTTTTGTCTTAGCACTTCCATATGTTCTTTTCTAAGAAGAAACTTACATAATGAGCTGTAAAACATTTCATGCTGAAATTTCATATATATATATATATATATATATATATATATATAAGTGTAAGTTGTCTTTTAGTTGCCTTCAAAAAAAAACAATGACAAGTTTCTGGTTACAAAGTGCATCTTCTAAATGTTGATAATCAATGCTATCTAAATCAGACTAAAGGTCTCATATTTTGTATATTTGAGCTATATGCAATAATACTTCAGAAACTTTCGGAAACTATATAAAACAATAAAACACTTTGAAGGAGGAAGCAAAGCAAATCATAGGACCAGAACAGAACAGAATCACCAGATGATATTATCAAAGACCTTCAGCACCAGCAGTACAGCCAGTGGCAAGCTATGCGCTTCACAGCTGGGCCTAAGCTACCTGAAATTCAATACTATGTGATTTGGAGCAACAGGGTTCAGTAAGACAAATGCATGGCTGTTGAATTAAATGACTTAAAAATAAAAATACATTTTAGAACAGATTCTCAGTGAAAGTCTTTTCCATATGTTCATTTAGAATCTGAACTCCTAAACAACTGATCTTTTTGAGCTTTCGCAATCTTTTAAAGATGAAATCTAAGCATCTGTGTGTGTTTTGACAATCTGACTTTCCTGCTTTGCTCAGAATTAAATCATCACTAGGCTTCGGAGCAGAAAAGAAAACAGCCACTGACTGCAGTTAAAAATGTTCCTATCTTAACAAAATATATAGCCTATCTTTATGTATGCTGTTATTTACCTTAAGATATTTATAGAAGGGCACTTAAAAATATATATAAAGATTTTTAAGTGCTCTTAAAACCTTACTATCTTAATTATTTTGGATCACATTGGTATAGTAGAATAAAAAACAGTTGGAAGAAAGTTATTTGGATGAGCTTACATTCTGAAACTTACAGAAATAGTTGCAATAGAAGAAGAAGAGAAGAATTACTGATTGTTGGTATTCATGGTCTATATTATTGTTGCAGTATTTAGTAATAGTATAATTTTCATGTTGCCCTAATGTAAAGTTGCCTTTACAGAACAGAAAGCAGAATAGATGTTTCAAACAAGTAACAATATAAAAATATAAATAACCTAATTAGATTTATACTTGTTTTGAAGCATTTATCATTATTACTGTTTAGTTCAGCTTTACTACCAGCAGCTATATCAACCATAATGTGTGATTATCAGAGGCCTCGATGGCAAAGGAATCACTATAGAATAAAATCACCTGCAAATACAAAAAAAACAACAACAACAAACAAACAAAAGATGAATGAACTCATATGCCAAAAATGTTCAGGTCACAAACCCAAATGAAACACCATCAAACCATCACACCATCATCACAGATTATCATTACAACCTCAAAGTTTTCTAACCCATTTCGAGCACCTCCTTAGCTTCTGTTTAACCCAGCCTGTTTTGAACTGAGCTTATGACTGGACCCTAAGACCCCTCATGACTAATGGATAAATTAGACAGGAGCCAGAAACCCCTGTTGAGAGATTATTGGCCATACACAATGCCCAGACCCCTGCCTGCCTGCCCACATGAGCCAGTCTGCCCCGCTGCTTCAACCCAGGCAGGCTTGGCCGGATAGCGTGATTGACGTCAGAGCAATTGGTCATAGTGGTCCATCTGGGAGGGAGAGCTGGGGAGCAGAGCTGTCTGACCTCCAACTGAGGGATTCCAGAGCCACTGAGCTGGCATCCGATGTGAAGGGAGCTTAAGAACTTATTAGAGGGGGTATTACATCTAAACACAGACACGACACTTATTAAGACAACACTATCTGGGGAGCAAAGCAGTAGATTAAAGACCCATCCCATTATATCAGGGTCACAAAGGGCCTCTTTTCACCCTTGTTATCTGGAAACAATCTCCCTATGTTACCCCCAAAGTGGGTTGGTGAGTAGTTTTTGGGGTATCATCCTTGCTATAGTCCTACTAATGGTTTTGGGAAAAAGGAAAAGGTAATATAACATTCAATTTTTCCCATTATAAGGTGCCTTAAGAGCCCACCTTTCAGCCCAGGTGCATACAGGGAAGAAACAAAGTTGTTCTGCCTTTTTTTTTTTTAGAAGACATTAGCAAACAGCGAGCCTAACCGATTTTCTTGGCAGTATGATGTTCTATTGCATACAAGCCAACATATCACTCGCTGTTTTGATTTCTTGCTTTTCTGCCTCCCGACACAGCTGAAGTCTTCTAGCATGGGTAATAAGAGCTGAATGCATTAACCTTGTTTTCATTTACTCCCTGCGGATTCGGCAAAAGGGGCCGCATCTGAGAAATTCCTCTTCCTTTTTGGCAGCATAGTTTATCACTGCTGGCACTTCCTGTTAAATCCAGGGACCTTTTTGTGACCTACCTTCTCTTGTCCTGGGAGAGTTCTGGAGGAGGTGACTTCGGCCTCTGATTGTGGATTGGGAGCTCCTCCGCCCTCAATCCATGCCTCAGGCTGCCATGTTCACTGCTTGCAGGCCTCTCATTCAGAGACTGCCAATGAAAATCCAGAAGGTTTTTAAATTGGAATGGCATCACCTCAGATGTGCTGGTTATTGATGCCAGAGAGTTCATTTTCTCTGTTAAGGAAGGTTTTCAGCAATGAGAGACAGGTTGCACTATTTAAATCCTTTTCAACTCCTTTTCCCTAAATGCTTTGAAATTGAACAGATCGCAGTCAGGATAAAGGCATGTCAAAAACTGAAACACAGATACAGTGCTAAGCAAATTGAAGCAGTTGAACTACATTGCATCAGCCAACAAATTCGCTCTCACCTTGTATTGGGACTTTATCCCGCACTTCTCATACTCATTGTCTCAGAAGGCATTTTCTGTGCCTTTATTTAAAAGTAAAGCCAAGTTATGAAGACATTTACACATTCTTCTGCCAAGGTAGCTCTAGATTTAACTACAGAGCTCAGAGGGGATTCATTTAAAGAATGCTATCTTTGTAAATAATTAACTAAATAGGACTTATTGCTTTCTGTACATAGATAAGCCACTTTCTTACTTTAGGTGCCCTTTTTTTTAAGTTTTTTAAATTTTTTTATTTATAGCTCTCACAAACAGAAAACAATCTGATAAAAACACTATGCAGCTATATTATAGTTTTTTATTTATTGACTGTGCAATATTCTGTGCAATATGCTGACTGTGCAATATATGTGAATAGAATAGTCATACCAATACCTCACCGTTGTTCCTTACCTAATACACCTTAACGTAAAAGTAAATCCACCTGTTTATAAGCCATCCGGATTGTACATATGTCAACTAAAACCTCTGTGCTACTACCTTGCATTTTTTATTTCTTATTGTTATTTTGTTTTTCATTGTGGGACGATACATGTACACTTGCACCCTAATCCTTATTTATCTTGATATACTGTATATACCTGGATGTACTGTATATATATTGTCTATTCTTAATGCACCTTTTTCCTCCTTTTTTTGCACCTTCTGTTATTACTATGCCAATATGTGATGAGTGAATTTATCCGCTGTAAGATCAATAAAGCTCATCTAATCTAATCTAATCTGATCAGAATCTAAGGCAAGATAATTTTATTTATATAGCACATTTCAAGGCAATTTAAAGTGCTGTATATGAAAAAAGAAAAATATACTGCAGTGGCATATAAAGGTAACACAAACAGATAACTCATGCAATATATTATGTGCAATAACTGTTTAACACCCTGTGCAATAACCTGTTTCTTCTTTATATTTGATACCCAGTGTAATAGCTATATTGGTAGCGCAGTCAAAGGTCACTCTCGCTTTTTGGGATTTAATTCCAGATTTGTGTTGAATAAGAGCTCAACGTTGCTTCTCCATGTTTGGTTCTGGGTATGCAGAGTAGGCCTTAGAGGGCAGGACAGCAGACAGACAGCATGTCTATAATGTATAATGGGGCCAAGCCATTCAGTGATTTCTAGACTAACAAGTATTTTAAATCCTTTTCTCTAAAAGATGGGGAGACAACTTTAGAACTGGGGTTACAAATGGGCTCCACTTTGTAAATTTTGGCAGGACACAGGCAGAAGCATTCTGGATAAACTTCGACTTTCTGATCAATACTTTTTAGCATTGGATTCAGCAATGGATTCTTCTAAAGATGGACTTATGAATCTGTCTTTCAAGGTTTTGCTGAAATCTCTAATGTAAAGCTACCTGCAGACAAAAAAGGCCCTATCTTTCAAGTAGATACAGTGTAAACCAGTTCATTGCTGTACCAGAAAGTCTAACCCAGCTTTTCCAAACACTGTAATAAAATGGATTCATCAACACTGTAAAATGTTGCACTAAAATCCAATAATACCAGCACTGTTTCTTCCTGTCTGCATTTATACGGATGTAATTGAACACCTTGGCAGGGGCAGTCTCTGTACTGTGGTGAGCACAAAAGTCTGATTGGAAGACATCAAAGCAGCTGGTAATTGTTAGAAAAGTTGTTTAGCTATTGAAGCATAACTTTTTGAGTAATATAAATAAAGAAGAGGATGTTTGAAACGGGCCTGTAGTTCTGCAGTAGAAGCTTGTCCAAATTGTTGGGGTTTTTTTGTTTTGTTTTTAAGCGTTTTCATAGTTGCTGTTTTTAGGGCCTGATGGAAAACCTGAAAAAAAGATTTATTTTTAAATTTGTTGAATCAGATGTTATTACAGCTAGAGCTTTCCTAAAGAAGACGCTGGGTAAAACATCAATACAGTGAGAGGAAGAGTTTTTTCTTCTGTGTCCAATTTTCCTCCAAGTTTCTGTAATTTTTTGTTAAAAATAGGATATTTGTCAAGATCAGTTCTACTTGGAGACAACTTGGGCACCAGACAGGATATTAATGTAGAGATTGCCTTTCTCTTATTTTCCTTTTTTTTGTGAAGAAATTAGTAAAATCACTGCAGGCCCTGGTTCAGTTTAGGTTAGACGCTACCATCAAAGCAATCTAATTGCAAAATATGTTGTAGCACATGCTGCATTCATTTAACTGCATGTTGTTGCCTTGTACCTGTACCCGTGTAATGACAATAAAGTTGAATCTAATCTAATCTAACCTTTTTGTAGCCCCTTCCGTAGGCAACAGATTAAGACTAAGACCTACGATGGTCGAGTCTTTAGTTTCATATACCCTCACTTAGCTACACAGATGCTTTTTTCTTTGTTGGGTCATTAAGTTACATTACCTTGATCTCATTATTAAACCTTGTTCATAATGTGGCTTCATTTTCCCCTTCATGTTATGTACATTTATTTTAATCATTAGTTAATCATCCACTAACTTCTTTATATAGAAATAAAACAAATACTAACCTGGTTTTATTAGCTTTAGATATGACCTGCTCCCACACATTCTCTGGGTCATGGATGGCCAGCAGGATGGATAAATGGGTAAAATTTATAAATGAAAAAAGTGAAATATATAAATGTTTAAAGAAAAGAACAAACTAAAAGACACATAAATTACTGCAACATATTCATTGTTAAATTAAAAACTGACTGATATCACCAGATTATTTATAGAGAGTCAAATATGGTGACAGATGAAGCAGGAATAAAGTAAATAAATGCACACCTTTTTCAAAACCTCTGTTTTCTTTTGACATATTTATCCAGATCTGAAAATGTATTTTAATTCTGGACTTTCCCAGAGTGTGTAGCACTCTTGTTTTAAAGTGTAAGATTGCTTTATGGAGACAATTATTTGACACTAAAATGTTACATTAATGAGCTATGAATTTGTCTTCCAACATCAATAATGATGAAAATCCTCTCTCGCATTCTTGTAACTTGAAATATATAATGTTAAAATATAAATGAGTGTGAACCCAGTCTAAAACTCTATGGCAGAAGCTGTGTTTTTGGAATTAACTTATTGATGGATTGACTTTATTGAGCTCACATTGGAGAAATTTACTTG
>NW_015150496.1:983836-985580 GCF_000732505.1 Cyprinodon variegatus | reverse complement strand
TATATATATATATATATATAGCTATTGCACTGGGTATCAAATAGAAAGAAGAAACAGGTTATTGCACAGGGTGTTAAATAGTAATTGCACATTATATATTGCATGAGTTATTGCCGTTGTAGTGTCGCATTGAATGTGCTTTCTAATCCTTATTACTTCTATACCTTTGTACTGAAGGGACATTTATGTAGAGCTAAAATTGTGTTTACTATAATAGAGAACTATGTAGATACTTGTCTAGCTCCTTAAATCATAATTGTTGCAGTCCTGGAAATGCCAAACTGCTTTGCACTGAAAGTTTGTTTCTAGAGATCTGCTTCTCATTATAACAGTGAAAAATGGAGATATTGAAATGCAAACCCTCCACTGACATTCATGTGTTGTTTTTCCAGTTATACTGTACATGGTTAGGGAGTCTGAATTACATTTCCCAGCATTGACTGAATGATCTGCTCTGCATGAGCTCTCCAGACTTCAGTATTCCGTCCAGTGTTCATGCAGACTAACCCTGTGTGACCCTTGTAGAGGACCACAGTGGGAGTCAGCAGACGGGCTTCCACATAGGGAGCTCCACGAGGTTATAGGGGCATGGCTAAAAAATTGGCAAGGATATCATCCCATCTGTTGAGAAATAAGCCAAGTCCAATGAATGGCCATCCAACTGACAGGGACAACATGGCCATGGGTAGGTAAAGAAGAACCCAGAGCTCTCTGCCAACAGCTGCAGCACTTCAGGGAAAAATATTCAGCCTTTCCAGGCATCAGCTCGTGCTTTTTTTTTTTTTTTTTTACTCTATATGTTTTATTTAAGCCTTATCCTCGGCACAACAGATTGTATTTTTTACATATTTGCATATATATGAGGGTTTCTATTTTGACAGCTTTTCAAGCAGCACTCTCTTGGTAGAGATTACATTAGACAGAAAACAATTGTAGATGGTAAAGAATGCTGCAGATATTTTCAATACAGCGCAGGATTTAATAGAAATTAAATAAAGAAGGTGTTTGCATCTTTTAAAAAAAACATTGATTTAATATTAAATTGACTGTTACCTTGGAAACTTTTTAAATGCATCACCTCTTACCTTTAAGAATATTCCGACCTAAAAAATGATAAAATGAAAGGCAGTCTATTTGAGTCCCATTTTTTCGGTTGGTGTCGTCTAAAGAAAATGTATTTAAATGCTCTAATTTTGGTGTTTGCAAGTCACATCGTTACATAAGTTTGAAAAGGCACATTAGTGCCATTTCAACTGAACAGCAGTTTTGAGGAATAAAAAAAATGCTTAAGAGTTTCCTTTTCTAAATCATTTTAATCTCTAAAATGTTGACCAGAAAAAACAAAAACTAAACAACAAAATGAAACACATCAGCGAAGAACTCTTCAAAAATGCTCATACAACAGCGTGCTGTCCGGCTATGTGTCAATACTGGAAAACCTCTCTGGAACTAAACCCCATTTTAACTTCAAAATAGTAGTTTTGAACATAAATACAAAAGTGTTCATCTTAAAGGACAAAACTCTTTATCTTAGGCTTATATTGTTGGTTAGCAAAAATAAACATTTTTTAAGCAAAGGCTTGACAGAGTAGAACAAAGCTTTGATGGTTAGTATTACGGCAGTTTTAAGGAATCTTAACCTGGATGTAATGATTTTTCTTATCTGTACTGCTGGTGACCTCTGTTTCTATTAAAATTGTGGATTTCTAATCATGAGGCCACCTCTGGTCCCTAAAAAAAAAAA
>NW_015150496.1:981818-983130 GCF_000732505.1 Cyprinodon variegatus | reverse complement strand
TAAGGAATATTCTGTCACTCTTACAAAACATAAAAGCTTTTCAATTTTATTTTTTAATTTTCATTGAAGATTGATTAACTTGGACCGATTTTCAATCCAGAAAACTGTTCTGCCTAACTACATTTTTCAAAGGACATACAACCTGATGGGAAAACCGAGCTAAAAAAACATCAATCTTTCTTTCAGGCTGATCTGCACAAAGACTGACAGATCTTTTCAAAAAGGTCATTCAACGTTAATCTGGCCAAAAGATTTTTCCTTGTCAGCTGTCTGAATCTACAGCACACAAAAAATATGAAGGTTGTTAACGGTGAGATTTTAAAGCATCAGGGACCAAGTCCATGGGAGATAAAACAAAAATGCTAAATTTTCTCTTTTCACAAGTTTAATTGGTTTAATAGGAAAGTCAATTTTCCAAATGCTCAGGTATTCAATGTGTGAACTGCAAACGGATAGAACATTTAGAACCTTCCTGTTTGGGGAAAAAAAAAGAAAAGAAATTGAATCAATGATGCATTCCATAATCTGGAAGGATCTCAATCCAGTTGAATCATTCTTACTGCGGAAAGAAAATGGTCCATGACAACCGTCTTAAACCAGCTATTCTTCTTGGAGAGTCTGAAAACTACATTTTTGTTTCTACAGGATTTCTAGCTCAGCTTTATTGCTTTATCTCAGAATTACTACTGAAGTGTGACTTAAGCTCCTATTGCAATACTTTTTTGCTAAATTCAAAATAAGATATGAGAACATTGTAGAAAAGATTCCCTATTTCTGGTGTAGATGCATACGGACAGTGGCAGATTGAATCTTGTCCACCTACTGGGATTTCTGTAGGGAGAGAGAAAAAAATACCTGGGTTTTCTGAAAGAATGATAAAACAGAAGATTGAATGGTAGATTGGTGCTTCCTCCCTCAGCAATGCTAGGCTGTTTTGTTTCTTTTTTACTGTATTGCTGTGGTGAGAAGAGACAGGCCAGGAAACCTTCCCTGCCAATTTACCCAACAACCAGTGTTCCAGCCCTTATAGTTGTTCCAGAGCTTTTTGGGATGACTGAAAGAATGAGACAGATTTATAAATTGGTCTGCTTTTAAGGATAGCCTGATTTTCAATGAGAGACCAGGAGAAGCTGGGAGCTGGGTTGAAATTTGCATATTAGTGGAAAGTGATTTTCCTTTTTTTTTTTTTTTTCCTAAAAGGAAGGTTCTCAGCTTTTCTTTATTTTGGCAGTCTTAAATTTTAGCTTTTAAAGTACTGTATTCAGATTTTTGAGTAGCTTCTTTGTTTTAGTTTACAGTGTGCTGAATCGCT
>NW_015150496.1:969116-980061 GCF_000732505.1 Cyprinodon variegatus | reverse complement strand
CATCTTTTAATCCTGCAGTTCCCACTAGCTCCAGCTCTTGTCCTGATTCCTTCATTTGCATACTTTAAAACAAATTTTGTATATATTGTATTTAATATTTGTATATAATATTTTGTAATATTGTATTTAACTATAAATTTAGTAAACTTTAGGGAGTAAATTTAAATGCATGACCATGTCGTGTACATTTGGTCTGAGCATTTAGCGCTTTAACCCCTTTAACACAGGAAATGCTGTATTTCTACACCTTAAATTGCTTTCTATGGATATTCATAGGAAAAGTTAAAAAACAAAAGCATTCTGTGTTTTGTTTTTTTTTACCATTCCATGACCTTCAACTACTTCTGGCAAATCCCAACCTTCTCTCAGCTTAAGTGTCTCTGCTGTCCCAAATCCAAGTCATGTGGCTGGCAGCATGATAGATGGTCACACAACCGATTAACCATGTTTTACGCTTGCTTGAATCAGATGGATTGTGTTTCTGTCAAAGCAAGTTGAGACATGAAGCTAAGGTTGTGGTCTTTCTCCACTTCACTGTTACCGCTGTCATCTGGTTGTTGGTTCAGGGCAAACATAAACTACTTACCACAACACCTTGCATTCAGCAGATGGAGCAGATTTTTAATAACCAATATCTTTGACTGACATTAAAGCTCCATTTAGGCGTTTTTTTTGTTTTTTTTTTATTCCCCAAAAATATCTATCTCCATTTATAAATGCAGATAAAACCAGATGGAAGGTTTTGGTTTTTAAACCCTCTTGTTACTGCAGTCATTTTTTGCTGTTTTAAATGTCCAGTAAGTTAAAGCAAAACGGCAAGTTAGATTCTAGAGGCCTTTAGATTATTGTGAATTATATTTAAGATACAGATTAACATATATTGCAGTTGCAGTGAATATCTCATAACTTTTGCTAAGATCCTGATAAAAAACAAAAATAAAAAACAAATAAAAAGACAACCCTCTAGTGAATCTAACTGTGAATCTATCATTGGACAGTAGATACTTTTGTACTGAAGGAATGATGCATAAAAAAATAAAAATGCAGTAAAGGAAACTTTCAAAAGCTGATAACTTTATGCTCTGCTTAACAGCGTCATGTGCCTCTTTGCTCTGGCTTTTTCCCCCTACAGAGCTCAACGATGTTGCCTGTATTTTTTTATCTTTAACAAAAGTGCTCATGCAATCTCTTGTTTAGTTTCTACTTATCTATTGATTGATTGACTTTATTGATCTCACAGTGGAGAAAAGTACTCATTACATTGGCTCAATAGTCAGTGGCATGGGGTATATACATTATATGCAAAGCATTCACACCTTATTGCACTGGGTATTGAATATAAAAACAGGTTATTGCACAGGGTATTAAATATCAATTGCGCATTTATGGAAGTAAATCTATGTCGCTGGGATTTGAATTAAAAATGCCATTGAAATTTAAATTATGTATGTTTTTACTTACTGTTTCAGTGTTAAAATATATTCAGAACACATTTTTGACCTAAAAAAAAATTTATTGTCATTATTTCTAATGACATGTTCAACGGTTACACTATTATTATTACAACAAAAAGAACATTGATCCTCCTCAAAACCAAATCTTTTTCTTAAAAATTCTGCCATTGTTAATAACTTTAAAATGTGTTTCTTTGACTTTGGGGAAAATAGGCCATTTAACAAATTCTGAGAAAGCTTTATCGACTATATCTGAGTTAACAGAAATATCTCTCTTCCAAGTAAATCTATCATAATCATGAAATTTTCTGGCTTTCAAAAAACTGTTAATAAGTTTATTATTAACAGTATTGGTGGGTAATTATTATATAACGTGTCGTGACGTTTGTGGTACCTTCATACGGAAGGAAAACCAGCATCACGGAGCCGGTCATGCAAGCTAACGCTAACTCAACTACAGAAAAATGAAAGTAATAAACCCACCGTTGAGTTAGCGTTAGCTTGCATGACCGGCTCCGTCATGCTGGTTTTCCTTCCGTATGAGCGCCACATGCGTCACGTCACGTGACTAAGAAAAATTGGCTGGGCGTTGGACGCCACAATCCATTGCTAACCCTTCCCTTTTTACACTGAATTTAGACGCCGAATTTAAGACAGTGAAATAGAGCCAGTTGAATCTCAGGAGGCTGATAATATTGAGTTTGAATTTTGAAAGGTTGAATTTTTCTATATTCTGATTTTTTTTAACACTATAAAATTAAACTGAAAAATAAGTATTGAAAATTTAATCACTTTGAAATAGTAATGTGAATTTCTAGCTTGAAGAGAAAATAACATGAAATTTCAACTGTGTAGATATAATGATAATAATTTTTTCAAAAATGTGTTCTGAATATATTTTAACACTGAAACAGTAAGTACAAAAAAAACAACATTAACATTTCAGAGGCATTTCAACACAAATTCGACACAAATTTACTTCCATACGCATTGGATATTGCACAAGTTATTGCCATTATAGTGCCGCCTTATAGTCTGATTTGCACAATTCTAATAAAAATTATTTTTTGTAAAGAAGGACTCCGTTGCATGTTATGGATAAAGCACAAAATCACTTATACAGGATATTGTACTAAATTCTATTTTTTGATAAGGTATGTTGGGCCACAAAGGCCTTTATTTTTTATGTTTTTGAAATGTTTTGTCTGTTGTTACAGAAGATTATATATAATTGTATAAATTTCAGTATTTCTAAGAATCCTGTCACAGTTTTCCAGATTTTGTTTCTCTTGTCAGAATCGGTTTATTTCTGTATAATTTAATGTTTCTAGAGTGGAACAAAAAAAACATTGAATTTAAGCTAAGGTGTAGTTTTGTTTTTGTGGTCAGCCATGTCTCTTATCTCCTTTTCTGTGTTTATCTGCTCTGGTCTCTGTATTTTTCTGAGCCCTGTACTCTTACTTATGAATGTCAAAACCTCCTGCGGTGTAGACAGCAATGCCAGTGTGGCTGCTTTTGAACAATTACCTGCACATTATTTAGTTGTCATTTTTATGTAAAGCAGGTTCCCAGCTGACAGTGTTTAAACGGCGGCAGTGCAAACGGAGTTCAGTGATTCCTGCCATGACTGTCTGTGTTACACCTGAATCCCATCAGTGTTTTGGGTCAAAGCAAAGCATATAAAACCATCAGTATTACCTCGATCTATAAAACAGCCTTTTTTTCTTTTTAAACACAATGTTGACCTGTGAGTCTCAGTGCAGTGTGCTGCTGGAGCATAACGTGCTCGTTCTTGCAGATATGTGTTTTCCTAGAGCTGCATGCAAGACCGATGACATAATCACAGCTTGGGTTTAGATTTGCAGTGATGTGGACGAAAGAGTGCATGTAGCTTTTGTTTGCTGTTGTTTTTCATCAGGTAAAGGTTAATGGCTTTATGTTTAGTTAGTTTTTTTTTGGTGCGTTGCTTTATGTTCCACCATTAAACAGAAGCTTTATACAATTTGCTTCAACACAGCCAATTTACAATAAACATTATATACTTTTTTTTTTTACTTTCTATCCTTGAATACAGCAAAAGCTCCATTATTGATTCCTGGATAACCATAAACTACTTTTTTACCTAAATAAGCTAAAGTACCTTGTACAGATATTAAAGACTTTTATTGACCAGCGTTATTGTCTAAGAACTTTAAGTGCCTTTTTTTTTCTTCTAAAAGAGGACTCGAGATACTAAAGAGATGCCTCAATCAAAAGTTTTTCCTTAGCCATATGTGGATATGGCTATCCACATCAAAATGTTTGTTTGTATGTTAATAGGGTTGGTTACATTTTTTTATTTTTATTTTTTCTTTCTTTTTTTTGCTTGTCCATTAAATGCATCAAACCATAAAGGGAAAACAAAAAAAAAAGACTCCCACCGGTGTTGGTTTGTAAACACATTAGCCAACTAAAGGTCTCCGTACTTCCTTTAGCTTTTGTTCATCTTTGTCACTTTTAGACTCTTTTAAACTGGTGGAGGCATCAGCCCAGTAACCGGTTGATTCAATCCCCAGCTATTACTTTCTCTACCGTTGTGTCTGTGGGTAAGACACTTCACTCACATTTCCTGCTGGTGGCTGTGCTCATGAATGGGTAAATGACTGCATGTAGTGCAAAGCGCTTTGGAGTCCCCTGACTTGAAAAGGCGCTATAAATTACTCAGCATTTACCATATCCTAGGAAACTTTACCAATGGAAAAAAAAATGCTAAAGAGCATTTTATTTTTTTACAATCAGGTTTTTTGCTACAACCTCAAAATCAGCTATACTTGCAAACCTTCAAAGAGTCCATCTTGGTTGTATATTTTCTAGAAAAAACGGTCACCAATTTTGTAAGCAAATTTTTTTTAAAGTGAATAAGCCTGAATGATTTGTTACTAAATTGTATTTATGTATTTTTTGGAATGGAAAATATTGCAGTTTTTTCATTAAATAAGTTCATAGAAAATGTTTAAGATGGGATCAAAATGGAACTGCGATAGGAAGTAAGGATTTGTTAAAAGTATTGTCAGTCACAAGATCGAAAAGGTATTGTAAATAAATATATATATATAAATTTTTTTCAAGGGTTTCTTTTTCAGATATTTGCTGGTAACAAAGAAAACCACCAAATAGGGGTGCCCTTATAGAGAGTCTATGTAAGCTCAGAGAAAAAAATGAATCCACTCAATCCAGAGTGCAAATATCTAGAATAATCCTAAAACTAACTTCATGTCAGTGAAGAATCAGAGACAATGGCTCCAACAGCCCTCCCCACCAAAATTTCCTGTCTCCGGTGAAGACGTTGGAAAAAATCCTCTGCTGCTCCATTGCAGAAACTAATGACAACTCACAACCTCACAGAGTTGAAAAAAAAACACATAATTTGTTGACATGCTTTGTGTGACAAGTGCTAATCACACACCTATAAATGACAACGTCAATTTCTGATCTGTGTTTTAACACAGAGCAGCATTCTGTACTGCCACTCATCTTCTCTTGGGGTAAAGTGTTTTAACACATATTTGGCAAAATAATTGTTTTTAAATTATCTGACTTTGACTTGCCAGGATTACTATATTAAGCAATACAGTAGCAAAAATGTTTGTTTACATTTGAATCCAAAGGTTTTCCATTTGACAGCTTAATATTCTGGGTGAACTCGGTTTGTTAAAGAGTTGCAGTGCTTGTTGCTGGAGACAGAACACTGTACGACCTAAACTACTCTATCTTGGTTCTTTTATTGTCATTTGTGTGTCTTCAAAGTTATGAAAATCAGTTGTCCATTGCAAAATCTTGCTATATGAATCAGCCTTTAGAAGTTTTTGTGTTATGCATATCTAGTGAAGCTCTAAACATAAAATTTGCTTTTGAAAAATGTCAAAGAATGTCCAAACAGAGGATGTAAAAAGTTGCGGCTGACCTTGATGGGCTGGTTGTTCCTTCACTGATTTAGTGAAATCTGCTTAGTTAAACTAAGAAAAAAGCAAACAACGTGAGCAAGTTGCAGGAAAACAAAGGAAATGAATTTTGTCCATTCTAGATTTAATTTAAAGTTGAGCATTGTTTCTAAAAAAAATTACAGAGATGCATGTAGCCTGTGCAAACATACTGTTTCACTTATTTCTTAATTCAGAGTTCAATCTCAGTATCTCTCTAAATACTGAATATTGATGTGATCTTTTAACTTGATGTGTTTACCTTCAATGTCATTTAATTTTGTATTGTGCTTGCATCTCCTTGTATGTTTCTAAAGGTCTTTTTCTCTCTCTTTGTTCTTTCTCCAGGTAAGTGAGATTTCCCTTGCTTCCATCCTGCAACATGCACCTCTCACCCCACCCGTCAGAGAATGCCCCCTGGAGATACAGGGTGCCGTGGTGATTCATCAGTAACCAGGCTGGTTAAAAATATTCCTCCTACTCCTCCTTCCTGTGCTCTGTTTCCCTCTGATTGTCAAAAGCTGCTGCCCGCCCCTTAACAGGACCTGCAGATCCTGTAAGGTTGTATCATTTCAGCATCTTTTAACTCTAAGCTATCTCAGCTCTGTTGTTGGTTTAATGTGCAGTAAAGAGGGCTAAATGTTAAGGTGACAGTGTGCTGTTACAGGCTGATCCCTGGTTTTTTTTTGTATGTCCTTGCCTTGTATTGATGCACGAAACCCAATTAATCATTGTTCTTTATCAGTGCCTTTATTCATTTGGGTCATTGACAAGTTTTTGTCTTCGACCTTGATGTCTTCCTGGTCGTTTTTCTCCCCCTTTGTCTCTTTTAAGTCTAGCTTTTCAGTATAGATGCTCATTAAGTGTTGGGAACATTGCTATGTTTGAGGCTAGGTGAAAGTTTCCCCAAATTTCATAGAAGTTCGACCTTGGCAGGGGACAGTAAATAATTATCGTTGCGTCGTCTCTGATCCAGTCCTCGCTCCGTGCGATCGCCCCCACCCATACCCCGTCCCATCCTGTGCCTCTTGTTCCTTCCTGCTGATGCTGGCCTGAAGTACGTTTTATCACCTCCTTCCAGGCGGACCAGATTAATCCGGTGAAATGTGTTTTAGCTAACTCACTTCTCTGAATGTGGAGGGGAAGAAAAAAGGAGAAGCGTTTGCTTCTGTGTTGCTTGAATGACAATTAGCTGAGCTTCTGTTTCAGAAACTGTGTTTGCGCCACAAAGATCAATCGCTTCATAGAGCATTGTTTGGGCTTTAACTTTTGAGGTCCTTTTTTCTGGCTTTGGGGATGACGAATTCACTAGCAATGCTCTCGTGGACCCAGCATCCAACTGATGCAACGGGGCTGCAATTGTCTTTACTTCAGATCACTCGAGTTGCCTTGTTGTGTTCTTCTCAGCTCCAGAAAGCAGCTTCATTGTGGAAGCGTATCCTGACCCAGGCATGTGAATGTTACATGCTACTACTGGGGACTTTGTGTGTGGCTCAGGCCCAACCACAGCATTGATGGTTTTCCTTTATTTCTCTATTGTCCCGTGAGTAATAACCATCCACATCACAGCCTGCAACAGCATCAAACGATGCAAAGGACTTTTCCTAGAAAAGAAATGAAATTCATCTTGAGATTTTGCAGTTTTAGGTGAATGATTCTTTGTCCTCCTCCATAAAAAATGGGCCTCTTGGCTCCGTCTTCCCATTTGTCCTCTGTACACTGGCTCAATGGGTCGCTGTGTTCGCTCTGACACAGTGACAGCTCGGCCCCTGAAGGCCAAGAGAGACCTCCCAGATGATGGAGTGGATGAGACATCTGCCGTGGAAGTACAGGCGGTAGCCTTTGGGTCCACAGAACCCTGTTGGAGCTGAAAAATATGATTTCAGCCTAAGTGAGCTATATTGACTAAAGATTCTCCAGCTGCACACCTCAGGTTATTGGTGCACATAGTCAGCATTGGATTGATCGCTGCACAGACTTCTGAGCACATAGTGAAGCATATTAGTTATAAAAAGTAACAACATGATACTTTGATGGAGATGCTGTACTCCTAAAAAGCCTGAGCAAGGGCACTGTTGGTGTTACCAACCAGTGAGAGTAAAAAGTAAGGCTTTCTAAACTAAATCACATTAGTATTCCAATAGTTTTAAACGCTTACATTACATATTTTAATATAAGGAAACTTCCCAATCCAAACTAAACCTGTGTAAAAATGTAAACAGTTCATAGCTGGTTTTTCTAGGCTTGGCAACAGCACCTGCAATTCGTTGTTCATTTATTTAATGGCATGCTACAGTGTAAATCATCAATTTAGATGAATGGCATAAGCCTGCCTGATCTTGTATGAAGTCAGTTCTGCCAACAGCGAACACACATGATAGATACTCATATGAGCAACTTTATTTATAACACACACAAACTACCATCCACCCGCATTTTGATTCTCTCCTACCTCTGTGTGGACGTTTCTTTGCAGCCGTGTCAACCTTTGTCATTTTGAAGTGGGGAACCATCCAAAGATGGCAAACTGCCTGTAATTGAACAAATCCCACCTCTTTAGACAGTATTTTCTTCCTAGTTGCACACTTTGTGACCTCCTGGATTAGTTATAATGGGGCTCTTAATGTAGATGATGTAGTTTTTACCACCCCTTAAAGGTTTTCAGTCACTTTAAGAAATCTGAAATAGTTTAGAGGGGCAAAAAGCGACATAAAAGAAATTAGTTAAAGGCAATTACTCAACACTTTATGATACAGTAATGGCAAAAGTAACTTTTAGTTACACAGCTCCTGGGTATGTATACATACAGTAGTAGCCATTAAAAATGTCCCCACTTTCTGTTCCTTGGCTGGTCCCCTACAATTCTTTTTAAACATCAATATTTGTACTAAAATATTCTTTCTATCATGATTTGTGGAGATTAAGATCTAAAAAAGAAGCGTCATTTCCTGGTAGTCCCTGTAATTCAGTGAAAGGGTGGAGTCAGAGTGAAAAACATGCAAGAGGGGGCTGGATTTCACTCCAGTGGCTGGAAGTTGGAGGGAAGTCTGCTACCATTTGGCTGCCGTTTGACCGGGAAGGGCCATTTTAATTGGCGACGGCTGAGACTATGGAGGTTTAGGTGATGGGGCCACCCTGGACTTTAGAACATAACAGTGGTCTGAAAAAATGTGCTACTGTTTGATTCTTCTGGGATGTTTCTAAGAAGAAAAAAGTTCAAACTCTGCTACTTCTTGCAGCAAGATCCTCTCAACATAAAATTTAAATCTTTGAACATTCAGTAATTATTCAGATGTAGAGCTATAACCATGTTTCCACGTGAGCGACTATAAGAGGTCATCCAAAAACGACGCAAAAACACAGGGGTGCTGAAGTTTAATGAAAGTATACCAACCTTTATTAGAATTAGCAAACCTAGCACCATCAGCATCACTAAACAGCTGAATCTCTTTGTAATTTCTGTCACCTTCTGTCTGTCTAACTAAAGGTTGCTAAATCGCAAATTCACAGCAAAATATACATGCCAAACATTAAAGACAAATGTAACATAGATTGTTTCTGTGTTGCAGTTAGCTTTTCTTTAACTGATTAAGTTTCTTGTCGCTTTTATTGCTTTAGGAATCTGACACATCTTCTCTGGTCCAAATATTAGATAAAAAAACATTGTTTATATTTTATAGCCCTCTATTATGACGCACCAAGAGTACCCTGACTCTTAAACTGACATGTGCTAAAAAAACGACCAACTACGCTGAAGAATCGGATGTTTCCCTTGATGTATTTCAATCACTATTGGGGAGAGACAAAGCAGAGTTACAAGATGAGCTTTAGCTGTTATCAAATAGCAGAGCATGAGTTTTTGGTGCAGCTGTGTGTATTATGGAGCCGACTACACCACACAGCAGTGAAACATTGGCAACAGTGAGGAACAGCAATGAGGAGCAGCAGAGGACCCAATGGCAATTTTTAGGAACTGAAGATATTACCTGATTTGTCATTTGTTTCCAAATTTAGAGTTGGTTATAAAACATTTATTTCAGGGCCCTTATATACCATTTTTTTTAAATAAATGAAAAAAGGGGGCCTGAAAGAAACCTTTAAATCTCTGTTTAAGTTCAGCTTTTTATCATAAAGTCAAGCATTTGTATATCTTTACGCTACATAAATCTTATATAATAGCATATAGCAGGTAATCAAAGCATTTAAATCAAAACCACTAAAATTTAAAAACATGTTACAAATAGTACTAGAAAACCCAATAAAATTGTTGAAATGCAACATGTACTAATGATACTATATAAAAATAATGGCTTTTGCCCTTCATAAATTATTTCTTATTTTGATGTACATATTTTGGATTTTTTATCATGAATAATAAATACAGATATTAAAACTAAAAAGAATTATTCATACCTGGGGAGTCTGGATCTTGCTAGCGGTAACTTTTCTTTAGCCAACCTCCCACATTAGATGCACTAAAACGTATGGAAATCTCCTTTTGTTAGATATTAGGACCTCTGACACACTTTCTGCAGCAAACTCGGACGTTTCTTGTTCAGAGTAATTTCCTAAACTATCCTTTGAGCACATGTGGCTGTGCTTGGTCAGACCTGCCCACGGAGGCCTCATCAGTTTTATCACTTTTAGGCAGCAATCCCTTTCGCTCCAAAAGTAGTGCAAACTGAAGTGTGGGTGGCAGTATTAATGCATTCAACAAGAATGGTATATTTTTAATAAATTACAACTTTTTTGCCAGACTTTCATCTACCTGAACTATTTATTTGTGATGGAATATTGTACAATGATTGATCCCACAGTTCCCCTTTTTTTAATCACTTCCTGTTGACTTTAGAATGTAACATTTTAACTGCGATTTATGCTTATTTTGTGTCTCTATTGTCCTTTACTATGTCTTTATTTAAAAAAAAAAAAAGCTCAACTTCTTAAATATTTGTATACTTTTCTTCAGTGGTGGGGGGCTATAAATTCAAAACAGACGGATACCAAAAACTAATCAAACATACTAAGTTTTCACACAGGCATATTTATATGAATGTCAACAACAAAAACATTATAAAAACACTTTATAAACAACAAAATATAATTTCATCTACAGGTCTACATAAATATTTCCCTTCTGAGGCTTTGTGAAGGCAAATCTGGGTTTTGCATGGTCCAATATTGTGTCACAAACCTAGAAAAATACTGTACCAGTTTAATAATGGAGAAGCTATTAGTTGGCTTCATATTTGTTTAATATCTAAAAACTATTTTCTGAGAATTTGTTTATTTAAGAGCAACCTTGCAAATTAACAAACATCTAGAAAAAGTACACTATATTCTATTATTTTCCAGATTATTCATGCTTCTTTGCCATTTCTAAAAAGTGCTTTAAATCAGTCCTACCTGTCTTTATCCATGCTGGATCAGATCCTGACGTTTGAGAAAGGATGCAGGTAATCAAGGGAACAGAATAAAGCGCTAGCCTCACTTCATGCAGTAAGTTCAGCCTTGTAGCTAAACCAGGTCCTG
>NW_015150496.1:964450-968978 GCF_000732505.1 Cyprinodon variegatus | reverse complement strand
CCTATACTTCTGTATTGCAGAGGAGCTATTGCACATGTACAACTTTTATCGAGTGTCAATGGGCAAAGTTTTTTGCGCCCAAAAGTGGAAATACATCACCAATCCCACGAAAAATGAAATTGTCACGATTTGGTGTTGGATTGAGGACCCAAAAGCAGAGGCAAGTAGGCAGAGGTGAATTTAGGTGGGTTTAATGAGGTCCACAGTTACAGAGGCAGGAATAAAAAAACCCCAACAAAAATAACAAACAAACCAGAACCAAGGAGACATCAGGGGAAACCAGCAAACAGGAATTGAAGAGGGAGGGCTTTAAAGGGGACAGAGACAAAGAGAGGGCTAACGAGAGGTTGGAAAACAGGTGAGGACAGAGCAGAAAACAGAGCTAGGGATAGAGGACACAAGGGGGGAGCAGAGGACAACAAATGGAAAACCTGGAAGACAGGAACTAACAAGAAAACAACAAAATAATAATTGAACACTAAAACAAGGAGCAAAGTAAAGCGGAATACTCTAAATAAACATAACAAAACCAAGACTATGACAGAAATGACACTTTACTTGTCATTATAGATTAAATATTCATCTTGCACATCTAAAATTATATATAAATATATTTCAAATTATTTTATATATTATTTTTCAAATTAAATTACCAAAAAAAAAAAAATAAATTAAAATTATGTCAGAATCATTGGGTGGGTGGGGTGGCACTCTAGCGCCCTCTATTTGCCAGCCGCCACTTTTTTTCTTCCAGTTTCTGCATGCTTGGTAATTGTCCATCACAGGTGTTGGTAATTATGTCAAAGAGGCAGGTGGGTTTGACCTGGCAATTAATCCAAAACAGATTTAAGTATTGGGTTGAATAGAGGTACTGGACCAAATTAGCCCATTGCTTATAAACACTACAGGTTAATCACTTTGGTTGTCAAATAAAATTTTAGAATTGCTCTGACATCAGCTAAACACGTTACTCAGGCATAAACTTAGAGATTTCATGGAAACAACTAAACAGAAGCTTTTTTTGTATCAGCTTTTCAGCTTCTGTTCTTCCCATGCCTCATGTAGAAGGTGAGCTTGTGCCAGGCCTTCAAACAGTCCTTTTCCATCCTTCCTTTGTGTCACGTCTGGCCCGTGTCCTCCTACTACTGCTGCTTTGTATTTGGAAGGGGCCAGAAGGGCCAGCATGGAGAAGGGAAGGAGGGCCGTCTGTGCCCAGCCTGGCCACCTGGCTGCCCAGAGGGGAAGGGGGCGTGGAGGGCGGCGGACGAGAAGGGGGTCAGAGTGGAAAAAAAAAGATATCCCCTCCTCTTTTTCTTCAGAGTTCGCTCTCAAGCTTTCTGCTCTTTTATCCACTTCTTAGCTTTTACACTTTGTTCCTCCCACCACCATTTTCTTCCTCCATTTTTTATAAGTCCTTTAAGAACCTAGTTCATGTTGTTTCTATTAAAAATAGACTTCAAAGGGGAAGATAGCTGAATTCCTATGAAGATGTTTTATTAGCCCAACAGTTTTCTTTAGTGCAGTTTTATTTTGAAATAAAGAAATAGAGGTCCTACACCTATAATTCTTAGATGAGCCTTTTGAATGTGATGACACACAGTGCACTCCACACTTACCATAGGTGGTAAACGTGTGTGCTGAAGCTTAAAAACTAAATCTTTTCTTTTAAATACTTTCATGCAGATTCAATTGATTTAAGGAGGACTCTGCTGTTGTTTTTTAATCATGCTGCAACAATTATTGAATCAATATTTCCATATAGACTGAGTCCTGAGTCTAGCCTGGTGCTCTTTTTTCCTTTTATACTTTAAATAAAATCTATGGCCATCTCTTTCCTAATTTTAGATTTTTCTTTTTCTTGCTGAAAGACCCAGCGATGACCATTTTTCAGTTTTTGTCAAAGGCGGGTCCATTGTGTAATCGTCTTCCCCATTATGAAGAGGTCAGATGGAACACAAGCAATCTTTGCTTTTACTTTTAAGAAAGAGCCCTCTCCCCACCCCACCCATAATAATGGTGAAGGCAAAAACCATGAAATAGATGATAGTGAAGCCCCTGAGGCAGTTTTTCGACAGTAAGCTTTGGAGAATTTCTGTCTACATCCATTCCCAACTCCTCATAGTGTATGTGCTTTTCCAGCTTTGTTACTGTTCCACTCATTTCAAACAATTCTGTTGAAGTTGGCAAATTGAACCCAATAGCTCTTCTTTTGTACCCTATTTCTGAAGTATGAATCACCTTTTGTCCATCCCAAATTTTAAGATTAACTAAGAGAAATTGGCATCTGCGATTTCATATTTGTAGCCAGGGAAAGAAATAAGAAGTTATGAGTTCCTACTTAAAGTAAAGTTTTTTTCCTTGCATGTTTAGGCTAAAAAATATAAATATATGCTGGTGAAGATTCTCAGTCATCCAGGTCATAGTCATTCCAAAAAAGTAAAAAAAAAAAAAAAGTCAGTGGATTGTTTTTTTTTTTACTTTTTTGGAACAAACAAAAATAATGTGTAATGCTAATGTACTTTGCTTTATTACAAATCAGCTCCAATTTACACCTGCAATATAGCTTCAACTGGAATAATGGAATACATAATTTTGTGTTTCACAGGTACTTAATGTTTGCATTATGACCTGATGATTGTAAGGCTAATCTATCTATATTTAGTTGATCATTTCTAAGTGAATATTTGTTCTAAAACTGTCTTTGATAAGCTGTTAAATTGGAAGGTTTAGGAAACTCTGCACAATCACGAAACTATTAAACACTGCGATTTTATTTATTTTTTTGTCCTTTTCGGGGCAACATTCCAGTCGTGCCAGAATTTTCTGATCGGCCCGACTTTCAGCCTGATCATGCGTCGTGTAGTATACAGGGGGTAATGAGGGGCGACCAGCCTCTCACAACCACCTCCTGATCAGGAATCGTGAGTTCGGGAGAAAGTCGATGGTCGTCGGCAAATCGCTCGATGGGCATGCACAAACAAGGATTCTTCTTCTTCTTACTCTCAGATGTAAACACACAAGCATGGCGGGGATGTGAGTGAAATGGAGTTCTTTCTGTAAAATTGACAGACTGCAGTAGCCAAGTTTGCACAGCCATGTCGTTGTCCAAATAAGTTGTCGCCTTTTCTTCTTAGGGCTTTCAGCACACAAAATTGTCAAGGCAGCATGTTTCACTCTAGTGAGCTTCATATTCCTCTTCTACTCGTTTGACTTCCGAATAGACGAGTCCAAGTATCGCCATCTCACTGCGGAGCTAGTTCCGACGTGGTTTTTAGGCGTGCAGTGTGAGCAGGTAGATCGCATCAGTGTTGTGCTACACATACGTCGTTTCCTCGTACAGTGACCTGTAGCTGCGTGTAATGATTGAAAAAATCTGCATTTCATATTTAGGCTACAGCTCTTTTAATTCTGTGAACTATTAGGGATTGCCTTTTGGCGTTGTTATCATTTTACAGTAAGGGGTTGAGTTTTCCAAACAATTGGGCCTGAATAGACACTTTATTCTGGGGTTACAATAACCTGTTGGGGATTAAGTCATCCAAATAAAATCTATTTAAACCTGAACAACAACACCAGTAAAGTAGCAATGATGAAACAGCTCCTCTTTATTTTTTTCCCTAAGTTCTAGTCTGCTGTCAATCATAGAGCCTTTTAACCTGGAGTTTTTATCTCCTATTTAAAAATGATAATAAAACCAGAAAAAGGTTGCTTTAAAAAGCGCTGTAGCAAAACCAAGATGCATCTAAAAAGGAATGTATAGGGCATCTTAGCTGACTCTTGAATATATTGTCTCTTGATATCTCCCACAATGAGAAGAAATATGACCTCCTTTCTAAATAATTCATCCCTAGCTTGATACTTTGTTGGTAGCATCCACTAGCTGGAGGCTTGGAGAGAGCAGATACTGATTTTCATTATATTTCATGATGTACTGTAGCAACAGCTGAGAATTCCAAGGAAAACTAAGATGTTAGGGATTGAATCTAGACAGTGTAGAGTTAAAGGAATGCCCAATATTAAGGCACTAAACTCGCAGCATTTTTTCTCGGGGTAAAACCTTTATGAACCAATTGAGGAGGATTGCATGGATAACTGCCACACTGTTCCAGTCAGCACTCAAGAGTTTCAGAAAGGCAAGAAGGTTCTGGGAAACATTCTGGGAATGTTTGAACTGTTTCATTTCAGCCTGGTTGCTATATACAGTAGTAAACCCTTTCTTCTCTTAGTTGGTAATGTGACTTGGCATACCTGCAGCTAAATACATATTCTTGGGTTCTTTACCTTAATATTATTTGTTCAGGTTTTGCTCCATTCCATTGAAATAGTTAATTGTTAACAAAGTTTGAAGATGGCAGTAGTGCAGATAATTTCATGTTTAACCAGTTTAGCAAATTAGAGACACAAACTAGGGTCGATCTACGTTCCTACCCTCATCTATGGTCATGAACTCTGGGTCATGACCGAAAGAACGAGATTTTGGATACAAGCGGCCGAAATGGGTTTCCTCCGTAGGGTGGCTGGGCTCTCC
>NW_015150496.1:953107-964059 GCF_000732505.1 Cyprinodon variegatus | reverse complement strand
ATGGATGGATGGATGGATGGATGGATGGAGACACAAACATTTGCATCAACAGCAAATGCTTATTAAAACCATTAATGTTTGGTTTCACTGGTGGATACATTTTTCAGAGTTAAGGATCCAACTCCTTTTGCTATTAGGTCAGTCAGTATATCCATTTTATACCCATGTGTTGATGTTTCTCCTAACGGACTTCTAGTTGGTAAGAAAGTACTCTCCTGTTGCTGATCAGTGTAGATTGCTTCTTGATGATTTTATGAACTACAAATAAAATAAGATTCAAATGCAAAAGTGTGTTGATATTTTTTTCAGAATGTATATAACTCTTATTTTTAGTTTGGTTCAAGACTCTATTTCGGCCTGTCAAACTATGACTATGAAGGGTTAGAAATTATAATCTAACAAGTTACCTTAGATCCTCGTAGGTTTTATATTTAGTCACATTATTACATTTGTGAGAGTAGTAGAACTTGTATTTACAATAATGCCAGATATTGCAAGACCTTTTTTATAGACTTTCCACAATAAAACAACCACGATAGTAGAAACAGTAAAGTACTATTTAACTTTTGGAAAAATTCTTGCTTTTGACAACAACTTAATCTTATTTTACATTATTCTGACGTCATTCTGCATGTATTTATGGTAAATATGTTAAATAAACTGGTAAACATAAAGGATATTTGAAGGATGCTCTCTGAACTGGAAAGTTCTGCTTAGTTATTTCAAGTCCCAACACACCATCTAGATTTTTAGCTATTGCACAGCTCTGGCTGTCTAGAACTCATTTAACTCACGGTAGAGATAATGAAGATTGTAATGGGCTAATTAATGATTAACAGAACTGTCCCATAGTGTTCCATAGTAAATGAGAGTTATAATGCATGAAAAATATTATCCCCTTCTGAAACAGGAAAGCAATTTTCTTTTTTTTTTTATTGTCTACAGTGGTTTGGCTTCCTTTACTTAAGTTCCGATGGTTTTCCAACGTGTTCAGCATGTTTCTGGATGCTTCCCATTTCTCTGCACGTTAAATCTGAATTATACTCCCATGGCCACTTACCATGCATGCCGATACCTGAAACCGCTTCACATTTGGAATACTTTTTGCTCCTTAATTATTTTCAAGCTCTTCTGGAGAAACTGACACATAGTCCAGAGGTCAAACTGTGAGGCCAGGTGAAACTAAACTCACCATATTGCAGTCTGCTCTGCCTCTTCCTTCCACTGCCTCTTCCCTCAGGCTGATAATAGAGATTTGGGGCTTCCCTGCCGTTCAAGCCACCTGCGATATTATTTCTGAGCTCTAACAGGCAAGGTGGGAATCTTAGCCCTCGCCACAGGGATGGAAAATTAGAATCAACTTAGCAGCTAAGTGGATCTGGTGTTAAGATCTAAAAAATAGAGAGCCTTAAATGTATGTTATTTGCTTCTTATGCCCTTTGAGATAAGACTGGTTCTTAATATCAACCAAGCAATTGTAATCTGTGCACGTTGTAGGCAGGATAAACAACAAACAAATATGCACTGATGAAAATTTTCTGATTAAGACGTGTTCTTTGGCTGTTTCAGTTTCTTTTTTCTTATTTTTTCCCTGAACCACTTAGTCAAACATAATTCAGTCACTTAAAAGCTCAATTTGATCCAAATACTGTAAGTATCCTATATAGTAGTAGCCATTCAAAATTTGCCCACTTTCCTTGATGGACCCTTGGCTGGTTCCCTACAGTTCCTTTTTTTAACAACAATCTAAAATATTGTTTCTGTCATGATTTGTGGTGATTAAGACCTAAAGAGAAGCATCATCTCCTGGTCAAACTCTGTAATTCACTAAAAGGGTGGAGTCGGGGTAAAGATATATGCCTGCACCGAGAGGAGGGGGTCACTCCAGTGGCTGGAGGTTGGAGAGAATTTTGCTGGGAGTGGCAGGGAAGTGGGCCGCCATTCGGCTGGCGTTTGACTGGGAAGGGCCATTTTGAATGGCTGCTACTATACTGTAATAACTAAATTCTTTAGCATTGATTATATAGAGATATTGACATGGGTTGTACTTGGCAGGCCCTCCTTTTGCATGAAGTACAACATGAGATGGAGGATATAAGCTCATGGTTATTCCGAGTTGTTCTGCACTGGAAAAACTATGTAGAAATAAGTAAAAATCTCCTAAATTAAGTGTATTTACCCTTAATTTGAGCAGGTAAATGAGATAGTTTGCCAATGGAATTAGTATTTTTACTCTTAAAATAAGATAATTAGATAATTTGAACTTGAAATAAGTAAATGCAATTGTGTTTTCTTATTTTAAATGTCAATTGTCTTGTTCCATTGGCAAAATTTCTCTTTTACCTCCTCAATCCAAGAACAAATGCACTTATTTTAAGAAAAAAATGACTTATCTAGATTTTGATTTTTTCCAGTGTGGGATCCCAAAATCTGATAGTGCTCTGTGTGTCGTCTAAACGAAAGTTCTGATATCTCTCATCATCCTCCTGACAATATTCCATCAATTCTCTTCAAGTACAGTAACACTTAACCAGTTTTTGTTCAATTTATCAGTGTATTCTGTTTACAAGTCATGCTGTGAAATGAATTCTGGGTCTCAATATAGCTTGTCTGCAGAAGGAATGATCAAGTACTTTAAAGTCAAAGATAGCCGAAGACAAGACAAGGATAGCCACAGTTATAGTCCCTGTCATGGATCCATCTGTGTGGTTGAAGGTGCATTCATTATGGATCTCCCAAATATCTTTGCTTTTCAGTCTCCTTAGGACAGAGGTTGTTGTTTTGTAGACCTTTTTTTTCTCTACCCACTTTCCTTCAACTCAAATTTTAATTTATTGACTGCATGATCTGTTGAATTGTCTGTAAGGCCCCTTGGGAAGACGTGTTATGAATTGGTGCTATACAAGTCAATTGAATTGAATTATGAAAAGGCAGCTAATGTAGCAATAAGTTTCTGGGTCTTTCTCTCCTTGTAGCGGATGTCAGTGACTTTCTGATATGTCAGGTCTTCCCCTGTGTGGAATTAGAAATGGCCATGTAACAAACTACGTTACATGTCCATAAAACTTTTGCTTAGTAATCTGATTTCATATGTGCGCTTTCTGAGAAAAAAACGATTTGGGCTTTTCATCACCTCAGTAAGACCTGATCAGACAGATCAACAGAAGTAGAAATTTCTTTGTTTCATTATTGAATTGAATAAGGAAATGTCCTCTTCTAACTGCTGCTAAACCACTATGTGCTGCTCTAAAGAAATTGGAAATCTATACGTTATACGCAAGCCTACAGCTTCGGTCTCGGCGGGATCCCTTCTACCTCTGTGTGGGATTGATTCAGGTAATTGATTATGTCACTACATAATATCTAGTTGGACATCTTTAAAGCTGAAAGGATACCTCTGTCTGTTTTCGTTATATTTCTACTGTTATTATTAACACAGTGGTCACCAACTTAAAAGCTATTATGTTTTACACAACAGGGAACACCCACAGTCAAGCTGACAGCCTGGAATCAAGCCACCATTGTTTAGTAGGAGACGCTGAGAATATTTTTCCTTCTCAGAGCGTTGTTAAACTACTTCTACTTCACTCTTATTTTGTGCTGGTGAAACCACACACTTTGGTGAATATTTTTTTTGAAGTTTATGGGAACCATGGATACAAGAACGGTGCAATACTGTAGATCAGGTAGAAAATGGATGATGTTTTAAGCATATTTTGCATTCCTGATCTGCAGTTTTGAGTGATTGCGCTATAAAATCACATTTATCTGCAAATTTCAGCTGTAGTTTTTTACTTTTGTATAACAGGCCCAAATTGTCCACACGGACAATACTGTGGGTTTGAAGACATAATGTTTCCCCCCTTATTTGTAATGCAAAATAATTTGGTAGTATATTGTTTTATTTTACTCGCTCACCAGTAATATAATCATGCTATTTTATTTATTTTTTTTTTTTTAACAACATTACCTGTGTTTTTTAAATAATAAATGTTGTAGTTCTATACAGGATCTAAGGTGGTGAAATTATTGAAAAAAATTTCTTATTTTATGAACATTTCTTTTTCTTTATTAGTTTGAAAATCTTTGTGTATGCTCAAAAAAGTAGTAAAATGTCAATGAATGATGCATTTAATTATCATTATTTTTTTTATTTAATCCTTTTTTTTCCCTAAACTAATTAACAAAAATGGTTGCAAATGTCCCCTAGGCCAAATTTTAAACCTCTAACATATTTCTCATTCTTTCATCAATTCTGATCAGTTTCTACCTTCATGCTGAAGATGGCAAACTCTGGAAGTTACAGTAGAAATGGAAAGCTTAATTTCAACTGATATTAAATTGCACTCAGGAAGACCTTTCTGAACTTCCCAGTTTAGAAGACGTTGTTCACTAATCAGTTGAATAATGAGAGCCAGTTGTTGTATTTATCCAATTGCTCTTAGGGCACCTAGATTGTTAATATAGCCTCATTTGTTGTGCCTTTGTTTATGGTGGTGGTGTTGCAAGTGTTGCCTGAAGGACCTGGCTGATTTTAGTTTCTGCAGTCCATGGTGTCTCCCTTACATCTTCACAAAAAAATGACATACTGTATCTTTTCTGATGAAAAGTATCACGATGACTGTCAGACACAGTGACAATAGCATGATTTTCTTTGGATTCTTTGCTACATTAGAACATGAACAACCCGCTGTAGTTGATTGATCCATGTAAACTGATGTAAAAGAATCCTTCAGAAAATCAGAGCTTCATATTGTGACGTTACCTATAGCTTTCTTGGGTTTTGCACATCAGCCAATCGGCCTATCAATTACTCAAACACATGAAAACCAGGCTCTTTGATTGGCATAGTCATATTCCAAACAACTATAAAGATATTTTTTTTGCTTAAAAGCTTTAAATATACTACGCATTAAGAGTAAGCCCAAATCCATTAAAAGTGATGAAAAAAACCTCAGTACTGGTTAGGGCTGGGCGATAATTCAATAACGATATATATTGATCGATAGACGTGTGGCGCAATAGAAAAAAAGAGGGTCGATAAAAGTTCGATAAAGAAACGCAGTTTTCCTTCCTTCTCATTGTAGCCTATCATGTAGGTTTATGCTAGTTACTGCTTCCTCCCAACCAATCCCAATCGCGGACCCAGGCACGCCATCACAAAGCCCCGCCCTCTCAAACCACAACACAGAGCACATGAAGATGTCGCAGCAAGGAGAGGTGGAGGAAATTGTTCCAAAGAAGGGTTTTATTTAGTTCGCCAGTTTGGCATTTTTTTGGGAATGGCAAGTCGGTAAGAAAAAACCACAGTCATCTGTAAAATGTGTAGGGAACCTGTAAAAACGACGTCTGATAACACAACCAACTTTTTTTTTTTTTATCATCTCAGCCGCTCAAACCGGCACGAGCTGTCTAGGCCCCGGCGCGGCTCTCCTCAGAGGAATCTTCGGGAATTTTGGGAAAATATATATATATTTATATATATATTCAGTTCTGGGCAGTTTCCCACGTAGTTCTAACAACTGAGAGAAAAATGCTGAGGGGCCAGCAACTTCAAAGTAATAACTCAGGTTAAAGCAGAAACTAAGCTGAACCATAACGAGGTGGAACCAGCACCTCTAGAAGAATAGGGGTGAGAAAAATACCCCATAGAAATGCTAGGCTAAAAGGTGAGTTGATTTGGGTTTTTGTTCTTGTTGAGTGAAATTTACATGGTAGCCTAGTCCTACAATCTTTTAATTACCACAAGCTGGTGGTGTACTATTCCCTCCCATATATGGTATTCTATTTATGTATTTGTTATATTTATTTTGGTCACTTTTCTGGTCACTTTAGTTTATTCTTTGTCAGTTTTTAATAACATAACTCAGGTCTCTTAAGTTATTTTTCTTTAAAACAATTCTGTTATGGTTATAAAAGTTGGTTAAATAAAGATTTAAATGGAAGTCTGTGTTTGTGTTCTTTATTAAAATTAAATCATTTAGCAATATCATAAAAGGTCCAGGCAGAGCTGCACATAAAATATGGTTTCAAATGTTTTCAATAATTATCGATATCGATCAATATGCATTTTTTTTTATTGATAAGCTTTTTTTTTTTATATCGTCCAGCCCTACTACTGGTTATCACTGTACATGACAGTTGTTACTACAAAGGATGATGAAATAATTTTTTTTCTATTCTTTTCTATTATTATTCAACTGAATCTGATTTTTAAGTCTTAAAGTTGTAGTGGGGGGGTGTTCTTTTTTTCGGGTGGATCATCAAAATAAGTGGTCCTCCTAATTGTCATTAATTCTGGTGTTATGTCTACATAAGGCCGTCCTATGTGCTAGTCCCCATTTTCACTTACTGGTGGTGGAGCGTGCACGAGGAGAAATGGGCTCGTGCATGCCCTCGCACACGTTTAATAGGGGTTCCCTTTCGGGAGCGGGTGCAGGGTTGTGCATGTGCATTTTTTTTTAAGTGGAGAGGGTGGGTCTTTAACATAATAAGTTAACATACCCTCTCATTAAAGAAAATGTTAAATTCATACTGGTAATTAAAATACACAACTGAAAAAACAATGATAATATATGTAAATTCACTGAATGATAATCTAGTAAAATTAGATATTGACTTTGAATTTTTATGTAAGAAAACAAAAAAAAACTGTCCTTCACAAATGTAAGTAACTTGTTCATTAACAGTGAACCAACTTACCTGTTAACAGATACAGAGTTATACTGATCATTTCTTGAACCTACTATGTACACCTACATGCTTCAACAATAGCAAATGAGACGCTTTCTATCTGCTAAGCCGCATAATTCGTTTGACACATGAGATCAAACTGATCAAGAAAATCCAATCATTCAAGCTTCTATGACATCCGTTTATTGCCAAAATATAAACGTTACGCTTACTGAACATTTTGTATCAGCAGTTGTAGGTCAGATTGTTGTGATAACTTGCCCTTTTCGATTTTTCAAGACTTTGTTTAAGATATCACATTCTGCCTTTTCTACAAGGTCCTGGCATAGAGTTAATGACATGCTTCTCTGCAGTCTTCATAATCTCAACTTGCAGGTGTCTAACATAACCAAATTTGAACTGCCAATTTTTATCTGTGGCCAGATGGCAAAACATGTTTTTATTCCTAAATTGAAAAAAAATTTAATCTAAAAATATTAGAAAAGCCACACCATTTCTACCTAACAAGTTTTAATCTTTAAGTTATCCTTGAGAACATTTTCCAGGGGTCTGGTTTCTTTTAAAATCACTTTTAGAAAGATTTTCTTTCAGATACTCACATAATTACTGAACTTTTTTATTTTGCTACTCTGACCTCATTTATACCTTCCACATGGTGCATTTCATCAAAAGCCCTTGGAGAAAGCTATGTGGGAGTCTTCCTCCCACACTAAAAGATCGGTTGGATAATTCAGTGCCACCAGATTGGTCGTTTGTCTCGACATACTCCCATTTATGGAGCACTTGTGGCAAATGTAGCAATCTGCACTGTGCATTGATAACCTCCCCTTGGCAGCATCATTCACACAGGGGATGTTGGACAAACGGGGAAATGACTCGAACTTCCCCAAGATGGCAATTGACCTTCCAGTCAGTTGTTCTGTATGATGTTTATGGGCTGTGCTTTGTTTTTTTAATCATTCCTAAGACCTGTATCACTTGCAGAGCTGTTCTTTGGCTTTGATTGTTATACTTGGAGTGTAAATTTAACACTTTGTAGTGCGTATTGACAGACAAAAGGCCCATGGGGGAGCAAAGATACCTGGGGAGACTGAAAGTACACTTCTAATAAATACCCTTCCACCCTGCCTTCCAGTTGTTTATCTTTCATTACCACAGATTTTATTAAAAATGCTTATGATAATCTCTATGAGGTCTGGCCTCTCTTTGGCCTCTCCTGCGGGACCTTAGATGAGGAGGGGCATTTCATTTGCCGCATTCTCACTAGCATTGGCTGCTTCTTCTTATTAACAACCCTAATGACTGCTAAATTTGATATGAGACCCTCTCGCCAACTCTGCCTGGTCGGTGGTTGTGCACCTCTCTCCTGAGAGATTTTATGAATGCCTCCTGTTCCTTTGATTAAACTTTCATATGGCAGCGAACTGCAACATCCAGCCGGGAGTGAGTCACCATCCCCATCCTCATCCTCCCATTGTTTACCCAAGTGGAGGAGGAGGCGATATCTGATGTGCACCAAATGAAAGTTCAGAAGGAATGCCAAATTTGTCACTGGAGTCTTTGCTTCACACACACAACTGCACTAAGTTTGTCTCGGGTAAGCAGCTCAATATTTGTTCATGCTTTATAAAGTGGATATTGGGTGGAAATATAACTGTGACATGGTGTCAAGCTTTATGTTGGACTCATAGCTATTCAGCATTAAACTTTATAATTAACTGGACTTCTTATTTTGCTGACATACAGTTGATAACAGATATTTTTAATCTACTCAACTTCTAAACTTCTTTTTTTTCTTTAAAGTTGCTAGTTCTTATTTGTATAATACGAGATTAAGGCTGTAGAACAGATAGAACAGATAGGACAAATGAAAGGTTTTCCTATCTGTGAAGATTCTCAGTCATCCAGGAACTGGACATGAAGTTTTCTAGAATACATTTAGCCTCCAATAGGCTTCTTCAGTTCTAACTAGTGGTGGGGAGCACTGACATTAATATGTTGTAGATGTAACAAAGAATTAGGGGGAACAAAAGGTAACTTTGTTCCCTCCCACTGGATTGGCCAGGGAGGTCTCATGGTAATAGTCATTTGGGGATTCTGACGGGTCGTTAACTCCCTCGTCAGAGTGGTTTCGGTCTCATACCTCACTGAGGTATGAGTCAGGCGAGGGCACGTGGGAGGTGAATCCTCTGGGTATTGTTCCTAAAAGTGCTTTGTAGGTGGGTGACGGGTTATGTCTAAAACGACCTCCTCTGTTGAGAGATGGTTTTTCCAGGTTAATAAAGATTGCTTCCTCAACCCCTCGCTCAAACCATCTCTTTCCTTTGCAAGAATATGGATGTTGTTGCCGTCAAGCAAGGACGGTTTTCCTAATATTACTGGAATTTTCGCCCATTCCTCCAGACAAAGTAACCTTCCTAGTACTGGGTTAGAGTTTTGGACCTCTTTGTTCTGGCATACATTTCTAGCACTTCTCACAAATTCAATCCCCCAAAAGAACTAGTTAAGTAATCTTTAAATGCATCTACTAAATTAGTTGTGAGGGATACAAATGAAGAAACTTGAGGAAGGCATGTCATCATCATCATCTGAGCTATTCTAAGTTAATTATAGGACTTCAGTTTGTGTAAATTCTGAATGAAAAAGAAAGTCTGCAACAATATAATTTTTCTGGTATTCAGCAAACAGAAATAATGTTGGCAATGCCTAATCTGCATCACTTCATACACTGTATATATAGTAAATGTCTGGTTTCAGCTGTACGTTGATGTTTTAATTGAGTTGTATGCCATTAGTATTTTAAAGAAGTTTCATCTTCCAACTCTGTTAAATGTTATTTTTAATAGTTGACGCCAATTAGCGCAAACGTTTAGAATGATTCAGCTGCTTTATTGGTTCTGACAAGAAAGATATCAAACCTTGAACCTTTTTTGGACATCTAAAGCCTCAAAAGGACCCCGTTATTTGAGTGATTTGAGTGAATAGAGTGAAGTTGGTTACAAAATCTCCAAACTGATGATGATAATAGTTAAAGATTCCATATTCCTGTTTCCTCACACAAAAGCAATCTGGTTTTAACAGTTAACAAAATAAATCCCCGGCAGCTCTAATGTATTACATATTTTCATAGTTTTAATAAAGCTCAAATATGACCACCTGCTGGTTAAAGTGTTGAATGCTCATTATAGCTTGTTAACTGTACCTTTAAAGCCACCTTACCTTAATTAGAGGAGAATGTGATGCTTTTTTATTTTCTACAACTTGACTGTTGTTTTAATGACTTAAAAAATATGAGTTTGACTAAATATGTTTCCTACGCACTGTCAGATTTGATCTTATAAGCAAAATGTAACATTTTACTACTCAGAACTTCCTGATTATTTACTAATATCAGCTATAAAAGGCCTGACTCATTAAACTTGAGTCAGGAGCACCTGTAAAAAGCTTAATTTCAGTTTTATGCCTGTTAATTTCAGGAGAAAGCAAAGCTGTCATCTTTGCAATTGAAAAGACTGGAGCATTTTTTTTGCAAATTATTTGTTGAACTGATGGTCTGTCATACCATCAGGGGGACATGGGATATGCTAGGTGCTATTAAAGGTCATACATTTTCAAGTCTGTGTCCCTTAAACTCCTGCTGGGTTGAAGGCTCTAACAGTTGAAGATCCATGTTTTTTTTTGTTTGTTTGTTTTTTTCTTTTTTGTTGTTTTTTTTTCTGACAAACAACAGCCTCTACACCCAGCAAGTGAAAAAAAAAAATTAGCTTAAGATCATTTCTGGGTGCAGGGCAGGTTTTTTTCTTGTGCTACAGCAATATTAGAACATAAGAAGTTCTGCTTCGTCTTTTACCCCCTCGGCTAAGATTTGCAAGTGAATGGTAGAAGTCCGCACTGATGATAGAAATAATCCGGATCTGAAACATTTACACCACTTGTGCAGAAATTCCGTTTTTACCCATGCAGAGGAGAAAATGTTGCCTAGAGACACTATGAAGCCTAAAAAACTGTCTGCTATAATCCTAAACACTCTAAGCTTTCAAATGCAGCCAGTTTGAAACCTTCCGTCCAGCCAAGTGCCAACAGAGAGAGCTCAGAACAAATCCCAGATGGTGAGCAATCACTAGATTCAAGATGCTTTAAAAGGTAAAGAATAAGCATTAAACATTTGCCAAGTCTGGCTAAGTTGGTTTGATAAAACTTGAACCACAAAAGAGGAAACCTTTACTTTAATTCTGATCTATTTAAATTGAATAATTTAT
>NW_015150496.1:943649-952893 GCF_000732505.1 Cyprinodon variegatus | reverse complement strand
CAAACATATTGGCTGTATTCATCTACAGTGTTTGAGAATTACATCTTTTTAAACCCACTTTTTATTACATAGCCCATGGGATACTGGCAGGTTTTTTGTAATTTCTAAACAAACATCTTTTCATGTAATGGATATTATTCAGTTGATCTGTTGCTGTGTTTGACAAGAAAAATCTTTACTTTGGCTCTTCAGGAATATTTTCAGGAGATCCTGTCTGAGTTACCTAAAGTAAACATTGCTGCTCCCTCAGCAACTGAGATGATGTTAACGGGTTCATTTACAACACCTAATGTCGTTTATGTTGCACTAGTGGCCTTTATTCATCAGCTTGACAGGAAGAACGGCAAAAAGAGATTATATCATTCATATGAGGTATGTCTGCTCTACCACTGAGCCAAAGGGAGCCCAGAGGTGAATGTTTTAACTGTCAGTGTCCTGGTTTTTGGTTCAGACATTAAACTCATTGATTTTCCTAAATAAGAATAACAGAATCTGGTATCTTAGGGGGTTTTTGCCAGAAATTGTACAAAATGTTATCTCCAATTACTGCAAAACTCACCTTACAATTAACTGAAAAATACTGATGTTTGGGTCTGAAAAATAAGCATAGGTGTCCCGCAAGCAGCAATTTGGGGATATTAAAACATAAAAAAAATTAATAATTTTAAGAGCCTGTATCATGCAAATCTAATCTAATCTTTTCTGAGATAGTTTCTATATTCTAATGCTTTTTTTTAAATCACAGTCATGCCTAAAATCTTATTAATTCTAGTCCCTGAGCAACAGTTCCTCCTTGTCCTTGAAAATTAGTGGCTATCACCATTCTACATGGAACCCACTTTCTCTGATCAGAAGGCCGTGATTTGAGGCAAAACATGTTTCACACTACGACACCTTAAGGTACTTTACAGACAAATCAAATCCTGTGGCATAAAACTTATATGTAAGGAAACTGAGCTGACTGCAGAGACTAATTGACTTTGCAGAATTTGCTTTACCTGGGCAAGGATGTAGAGGCAGTCGACATTCACCTGCAAAGTGTCAATGACTTTGCAGCAATTCTTTACAATGCTGCCAGTTAATTGATTCATTTTTTCACATTTGATGAAGTCTGAGCTCTGCTGACTTTTCTAAATTTTCTCTCTATAAATTAACCAATCATAGGTATATGTGTGGCGATGCTGGGCAGAGTTTGTCTACAGCAATAGTAACACTTAAAACTAACCAGTGAACTTGAAGGGAGGGTAAAAGTAGGTAACCCTATCATGCTGTGCAGTCACTGACCAGCAGCAACCTGGTCTTACAGAACTGAAAACAGAGCAAGGATGAACTGTGGTAGAAACACTTTGCATCACAACAACTTAAAAGCGTTCCATGACAGCGTGCGTTCTCCTGCTGTAAGTTGCCACTGCCATCATGCCTGCTTTTGCTGTGAAGGTGTCTACACAGTAGGAAACAATGTTTTGGTGATATGTGTCAGAGTTTTCACAGCCCACCCAGAGTTTCCCAGCAAAACATCACCCTGTGTGTCATATTACTTCTGTCAGTTAACCATCTTCTCACCTGTCAGTCTGGCATCTCTTTTTCTTAAACAAGATACATCCATCCATACATTTGCATATTGACGCTCGTAGCCCAGGTCCATATCAGTGATAGTTAGAGTTGTCACCGGTGGACAGAGGTCAGCATAGGCAATATTGCACAGATAGGATAGAGGGGCTCCAATGTGCAGCAGGCTGCTATAGCTGCTCTGTTTCCTTTCTTGTGTTGTGAGGCTGATGGATGGTAGCTGCAGGTTTTGCCAAGGCTTCACTCTCTCCGACTGCTGACAGCTGAGTCAGGATCATTCCTTGGGCTGACTCTTATTTGACCCCTGAGTCTGATCCGAAAGAAGGTTGCCCTATCTGTCACAGTAAATATTGCTGAGGCTTATTTATTGTTCAGCATAGAGAAATAATGATCTCCCATTTTTTTTTTTTAGATTTGTTGCAAAAATGTAAAAAAAAAAGAAAAAAAAAAAGCTGATATTTACTTTAAACACGTAAAGCTATAGTATTTTGAATAACCAAGAACAAAGTTATGCGTGCTAACATTTGCTGCATGACTTATGTATATGTTCAAGCATACAGAAATATTGTATAATTCCCAAAAAAAGTACAATTTTCCAAGTTTGTAGACATTTTTTTCGCATCCAGTGAGCTTTTTCAATAAAAAATGTCATGGAATATATTTGGGGCTAACCAGAACCTTGGGGATGTGACCATTTGGAAATGCTTAGAATACATTTAGCTGTTTGGTTCCTGTACATATAGATTTTAAGTGTCTGTTCTTCCTACTTCACGTCAGCTTTGTGAACTAGGAGCGGGAAAATTGTCCTTTTCCTGCTCCTATCTCACAGGCTTCAATCTTACACATCTATTTACAGATTTTACTTGTTAGTATCACCATTTTAACTCACCTCAGGCATCAGCGTCATTTTGGGTCAAACAGAAATAGATTTGTATCTGGTCTGATTTTGGTTGTAAATACGACAGATGGATGTTTTTATCTAATTTACACACAAAAAAAAACAAAAAAAATCAAAATAGCCAAAAGGTTTCTATATACTGGCTGATTTTAATATGAATGACTTCTGCTTCTATGCTGCTTGAATAAAGTGAATAATCCAGTTTTGATAAAAAAAAAAAATAAAAATTGCCTCTAAAAACTAAATAAAACTATTCATATACAGAACTGAATTTTTGCCTTCCACTAAATACATACAGTAACAGACATGCCCAATTCAACAAAATATGAACAGATTGCGTTCATTCTGTACCTAGAAAACAGATCAGTACTTTTTTTTGTAACGGATAATTCAAGGTAAGAATCCATTCCTCAAAAAACTAAAACACTCCTTTGGGGAATGCAATCTAGATTATTTATTGCATCATAAATGTATGATTTATTCATTTAGATAATGGTCTTAAAGATAAAAGTATTGATTGGAAGTACAAATCTGTCTAATTATAAATCAATACTTCAAATCTGTGCCATATTAATTATTTATGCTCATCTTAGATTCTAAAAGAAACTGTGAATAACTAAGATGTTCCGCAGTTAGTGTTTTTTCTCTAGAAGAAAACAAACACGAAAAAATGCCAAAACCCAAATCTAGCTTGATGATTCTAGGTTGATTTAGGAAATAATGGAAATAATTCAGATCAAATTAGCAGTTCAGCACATCACTTTTAGATTGGTACCTTTGTTAACTTGGACTCACAGATGAGAGCTGATGTCGTGTATGTTTGCATTGACAGCAAGGTATTTAAGGACCTAAGCATACTTTTTTTTGTAACAGTTCTCTTAAATCATATGTTACACCCATAAAATTCAACATATCAGCCGATGGGCCGTTACACTGAAATGCAGCAATGAGAACCCTGTTACTGTAAGAAGTCAAGTCAAAACGTTCCCAAATGTGTGTAATCCTCCTCCTTTCTCCAAATTCACCTCAACTCTCCAAACCTCTGAAACTCTATCAAAATTAGGGGCACAGCTAATGGTTATTTTGCAAATTGTTTAATCTTTTGATTATTTTTTCAATTAATTTATTGATAATTAGATAGCTGAAGATTCCTTAAGGAACCTCTTTTTTTTTTTTTTTTACTCAGATAGAAATAAATCCAGGTGAAACTAAAACGTTCCTACTTGAGGAGTTCTGGATAGAGCATTTGAAAGGGAAAGTTTTTCTTTTTCTTCTTAAAGCTGAAGTCTGTAAGTTTTAAAAATCACTTTTTTGTCATATTGGCTAAAACTGTCCCTATGCCCAGACAGCAGTACATGTGATATGTAACCTGTGAAAAAAACTGCTTCAATTGGTCCCGCATACTGCCTGTATTTCAATCTGGAAAGAATAATTCGGGACGAGTCAAAACAACCAATCACAGCCAGAGGAGCGTCTGATGGAGTGTCAATCACAGCCCCCCCCCCACCGCTTAACCTGCTGCAGCGCCCAGCTGCCGCAGTCAGGAGGACGCGTGTGGAAGTCATGGCGGAGCGACAGCCACCAGCGAAAGAGAAACTTCCCTTACTGCCCCTGCCGACAACTGCTTACACGGCAAACTTCGGTATAACCAGCATCTTATATCTAGCTGCTTGGAGGTGAGTGTTATCGCTCTTACCGGTTCACACTCCATGCCTCGTACGCTGCTTGAACGCTTGTGGTCGCATGCGGTAGCCGCGCAGATGCTGTGAGAGGGGTGGAGCTTGGAGGTGGGGCATGAGTGAAGCAGAGAGGGTGGGGGAGTGGCGTGAAACCTGTTTTTCTTCAAATTTTCAGTCGAAGTCTGCTCTCTTCTCAATGTTACAGACTGCAGCTTTAAATTCAAAATGTTTATATAGTTTTTTTTACAATATTGGTGCTATTGATGCTGTAAGTGGGTCTGTCTGTCAGCTCAATTAATGTTTTAGTACCTATACTCTTAACGATTAATTGATTACTAAATTAGTTAATGATTATTTCAATAATGGATTAATCTGATTAATTGATTCAGGAGGACTAATCCAAACTATTTAAAACTATCCAAAACCGATAGCTGAGAGCCCCGTTAACAAACATCCACATTTTGACTGAATATCCAGGCTGTTTAAATGCCTGTTAAAACTTGCAGGAATCTAAATCACTTTCCAAAGTACTCACGTGTACGGCTGGGCAGCGAGGCCTCAGATATAACAATTGGCTTCTCTGCTAAACGACACAAGCCTCAAAATGTACTATTAGAAACTCCCCCTTCATCCTTGATACAGGCTACAAAGCATCAGCTCATCTCATAACATCTTTAGCAAGAAGTAATACAAGCAGAAATCTAAGAGAACACAAAGTGGCATTTATTTATACAGCTCCAGTATACGGAACACAAAGCCAGTCCGCCTCCTACAGAAGAAAATCTATAAAAACAGTACGACGATAAAAATATCAACAAACAATTTTTTGGTCTGATACTTATTTCTACGTCACACGTTAATAATCACATTTCCGGATTGAACTCTTGGTCTCCATTATATTGTAATTCATATAAATATAGACAGACTGTCCTTAACGGCCGCATCATGCCTCGACTAGTCGAGCTGTTTTAGCGGTACTTCTGCATTTCTCCACTGTTTGAAAATTAGGGCAAACACGTTCTGCTTTGGATAAACTGCCAGATCGGTCTGTGTTTCTCTAAATGTTTCTTAATTAAAAGGCGTTTTCTTTTTTTTCACAAGGCACACAGAGTTAAGAAGGAATGATTTTCCAGGGTTATTACTTCTAAAAGGTGTTAAAGGTCCCCCCTCAAAAAACAGATTTACTTCTGAAGACAATCTATTATTTTCTCTTAGTGTCTGACAATAAACCACACTAAATCTTCTCCTACCTAAACGATTTCTATTTGTTGATGAGAAAAAAAACAACAAAACATTTCATAGAACTTTGTTCTATGCCGGGCGTACACTGTGCGAAGGTTTTCAATCGTTGTACGCATCTGCTGCTCACACTGTAAGACTAACCGTAGGGTTTAGTCGAACACTGCTTACAGCTCAGGATTTATGTTCGGCCCGACGCTCTGATGCGATCTAGATGCTTACACTGTACCACATCGGACTCAGCTCCGCAGTGAGATTGAGCTGCTCTGTAGCCCTCTATCCTGAAGCCAAACGAATAGAAGGGGAATATTAAGCTCAATATAGTGAACTAAGGGTGTGCAAAATAATTGTCATGACGATGCATCGCGATTCTAATTTTTGTGATCTACTGCATCGATTCTTGAAGGCAAGAATCGATTATTTAAAAAAAATTAAAAAACAACAAATAAAATACATTAGTGGTTGGCGCACATCAGCCAAATCAAGTGGAATACAAATTCCAGTCCAGCAGATGTCGCTGCGGATGTGTTGACGCCCGCTGCGTTGTGTCACTAGCATTTCCGGCCGTGGGATACTGAGACGACTCATATGAAATAAAACATGGAGGACACTATGAAAATTCGCCCCGCGGCTCCATCACATTTCAAGTCAGATGCTTGGATGCATTTTGGCTTTAAAAATAAAGAAGGTAAAAAATGAAATTGATATGATGCACGTCATTTGCAAAAGGGGAAATATACATTTGAATGTTTTCGTTTCATTGGTTTAAAGGACCATGTAAACGACATTGATTATCCTTATTTTGTTATTTTAAGTTTGATGAATCCTAAGATCTTTTAGTCAGTGTGTCCACGCCAGTAATAGTAATATTTCTGTCCAGTATTTGTTTTCATGGCAACACCTCCAAAAGTCGTTTCAATAAATAAAGCTATGTATGAATTCAGTTGCTTTCATGTTATGTATCCATTGAAGACACTATCCAGATCACACCCAGCCAGTCAGCCACTGGTAATGGCTGTATATTTTTCTTACAGTGTTCAGTGAAAATATCACAACACATCGCGATACATCACAACATTTCAAGTATTGTGATGCATCGTGATAGAATCGCATCGTGGCATGTGAATCGTGATTCAAATCGAATCATGACTTCTTTGCCAATACCCACCCCTATAGTGAACTGAGCTGCCTTGGCAACTTGATTTTGCAGACGGAGCTGCATTTCACTCATTGCATCCCTGCCAAGCTGCTGTGTTTACATCTGAGAGGAGGAATAAAAAGAAGAATCCTTGTTTGCGCCCTGAGCGATTTGTCCACGACTGTCGAGAGAAAATAAAACATGTTTGATATTCTACCGACCTCACGATTCCTTATCGGGAGATGGTTGTGGGAGGCTGATCGCCCCTCGTAACCCGCTGTACACTACACGACTTACGACGCACGATCAGGGTGAAAGTCGGCCAAATCGAAAAATACTTGCAAGACTGGAAAATTGCCCCGAAAATCACACAGTGTACGCCGGGCTTTAGTGCTCAGATTTGGAGATGCAAAATGATCACACAGCCAATTAAGTCACAGCATTAGGAAACAAGAAATCCAAAACCATCATCCTCTTTTTTTATTTAGGTAAGGTCCGTCATACCTCATTTCTACAGAGTAATGTTACTTTTTTCTTCTTTCTTACTAAAAAACGCTCATCGCCTCTGTTCATCTATCAGTCAGTCTATTAGGGCCTCTCAGAGCTCCATAATGACTCATTGTTCAGGGATTGAAGGTCACTTATGGCCAGGGCTGATAGTGTCTGAACCTCTTCCCCCCCGGGTGAACTGAAAATCTTTTGATTTACATCAGGCCCATCCCTGCCTCCACCTACGTTCTGACAGAGGCAACAAAAGAGCAATGCAGGGTCCGATTCTTTGCCCAAAGAGCCATTGATCTCATTCGACCCACATACCAGCAGCAGAGAGATGATTACTGCTGCTCAGGTGCACAGGGGCACATTTCAAAGAGACAAAGCTGAGAGGGAACTTAGTCACTGCGAGTGCGTGTGGCTTTTTGACAGAACCTTTTGATGATTGCTACCTCACAGTGGCAATTCAGAATGTAAAGGTGAATAATGACATAAAACCTGAACAAATCGGAGACGAATATCGGGCTGCTGTGGCATAAAAGATCATTCTTATATTCCCTCCTTATAGGTTTTCTCCTGTTCGTTGCGATTGAAGATCATTTAGCTTACAGTTCAGTTGTAAGCCATGGTAACTCAAAGCTATACAAATCTCTAGAAGGGCAGCATTTGTCCTTTTGTGGTTGCTTTGACAGACTGGCTGTGTCACATGGATGATTTTACTACATGCAGAAAAACGGTACGCAGCATGAGCTCCATCCTTAGCCTCCACCTGTTGCTTCCATTTGCTTAGTGTTCGCTGGTTAACTCATTACCAGTCTGTCAGAATTATGGGACTGGTTCCACTTTGTCTGCTTCTACCTGCCATAACTGCCAAAATGATTTGAAAATGATCCTTTGTCTAGAATCTCAGAGATGTTTTGTAGCTTGTGTGTATTTAACGAAAATCATCGAGGTAACTGTGACAAAGTCTTCATGAAAGCACAGAGAATTGCAAATGTTTTAAAATTAACAATTGGCTTAAATCTCAGTTTTTCATATGAATAAGAGAATTTGAATTCAGTTGTTTTGTCTCAATGAAAACCTTATCAGAATATATGTATGAAAAACAAAAGCACAACCTCAAATACATTTTATATATAAAAAAATTGGGATTATTTGGTTGAATGGGTATGTATTGCATGTTATTGATCTTGGCACTCTGAATGTTAATTGTTCATCAGAGAGACAGCCTGGGGTCAGAAACTGCCTCTCTGGCAGCAGGTTTGTTTAAACAGCCCTCTGTAGCACCAGCTTGAAGGTAAAAGTATGCAGTTTCTGTGCAGGACACAAATTGCGTTCAAATAGCCTACAGGATTGTTGATGCTTATAGAAACACATCTTTTTCAGCGCAGGCTGGGTCTGGTTTAACTGCTGCAGACTCTACTGGACCTTTGACATATTCATCTAATAAACAGAAACTGTGATATTTGTTCAATCTGGAAATGGTATGTGAAAAGCATTATGGGAAAGAGGTTATTTGTGTTCATTTGATGTGGGATTCCTTTTAATTTTCTCCTTGTAAAAATGTTAACCTTTAAACTTATCCAATTTCTTTCATGATAAAGGAACATGATAGAAAAGCAATTGTTTTTTTGTTTTTTTTTTGTATTAAACAGAAACCACAAGATGCATCACTATCAAATATGAAGCTATACATGTTGATGCTGCCTAATTAATGCCAGGGCTCTAAAGTTTTATTCTGACATGTATTTAGCTTTTGACAGCAAAATCACTTTAATAAAACCTAAATAAGCAGACTAATTTGACACATTTTCAGATTTGTTTTATTTACTTGATTTTTTGATATGAAAATGACGAGATTTTTTTCCCTTTCCTTATATTAGCAAATTTGATACCACCAATTTCCTTTATATGATAATATTGAGTAAAATACGGTCTGGTATTGGCAATACTGATGCAATACTTTTTTGCAAATAAACCCGACATGTTTGTTGAATGTTGAGATAAAGCAACTGCTTTATAACAATAGTTCTGAAACTGGCTCCACGGGGCTCACTGTCCTGCATGTTTGGGTGTTTCCCTGCATTAATAATCAGATGATTAACAGGCCTCTGCAGCCCTTGGTGGCTGCTGGGTAGGAGTGCAATATTCTGCTGTAGCAGAAACACATAGTGAGTCCCATGTTTGAAAATAATAATAATACTGAGTGACTCAAATAGAAAGTTCCAT
>NW_015150496.1:936927-943564 GCF_000732505.1 Cyprinodon variegatus | reverse complement strand
TGTCCTGCATGTTTGGGTGTTTCCCTGCATTAATAAATGTTTAATTAACATGCATCTGCAGCCCTTGGTGGCTGCAAAAGTTTGCTGGAGCAGAGACATATCTAAAATAGAAAAAGTGAGTCCCATGTTTGAAAATAATAATAATACTGAGTGACTCAAATAGAAAGTTCCATTGAAATAATTAGCTAAATAATGAGTACCATATTTTTTGCACTAAATTGTCAAAACCCACGTTTTTAATTATTAATTGAACATTATAACCAATTTGACTTATTGTAAATAACCATATATTTAGTTAACTGTTATTTTTAATCATCTAGTATTTTTTTTAAAGTTCACCAAAGCCGTCTTATTACAGTTGTTCTGTTTGATGAATTTTATAAAGTAAATGATTCATTCATCAGGAAATTGTGATTAAACTGAGCATTTCAGCGTAAAAAGCTTAATTAATGCAGGTATTTTGTGGAGGCACTTATTAAATCGGTCACTTCTTTTATAAACACTTTTATGAACATGAGAAACTCCAACTGCAACAGAGCTTAGTGCCATTTACGGCTCCACATATCCTCACTGTAACTATGCTGTACCTGCCTGAAGCACAGAGACTCCAGCAGAGACGTCTGTCTAGCATCACCTGTGTATTCCTCCTCTGTCATTATCAATGCTATATATTCTGCATTGCGGCTTAACCTTGGGTGTTTTACCAGGTTGCACTGTTGCAACAACCTCTCGCTGTTTTCCCAAAAACATCGCAGGTTGCATTTTGGCTCTTTATGGAGCATTTCCTCTTATGATTTCTTTTATGATCTGCCGCTGTTTCTTTGAGTAGTGTATGGCATTTTGCTTGGCTTGACATACTGGTGCATCATGCACTTACCTGGTGGAATATAAAGTAGTTCCCATAAAATGCCTGCATTTTCTTGTTAATATGATATTTTAAAGCCTAAAATTCTGGTTTCTGAGGTATCAATATTTTGGTATTGCTTCACTTGATGAAATACATGTGTCACACGGTCCATGTGTGAGAGGTAAGAGCCTTGATAATGCCGTCGGACATGGTTGCCCTTTTTTGGAAAACCTATAAATACTAGCGTGATAAACTAGACTAAATGTGTGATTAAATGTTTAATTTAGTCTTGCCCCGATGAATGAGACATCAGAAGATTGTTGATGAGAACCACCCGTTGTTTTTCAAATCATGTCTGTGCCTATTGGCCAACGCTCTGACCAATGAGTGCAACTGACTGTGTCGTAGTAAGCACAACAGAAAGCTGGTGGGGGAATGTAAACAAACAGCCTGTCGGTAAAATGGCAAATATGTCCTTAAAAATGTATGAGCGTAGAGCCTCTTGTTCCTCACGTTTCAACGAAAACCCCAAGTCTAATTGTTAGGTTTATTCAATGATGATTATAAAATTAATGTGTGCTTATGAAACATTTTTGCAAGGGGATGCTCCACTCCTGTCTCATGATTCAGTCAGGAGACCATCCTGCCTTGTCATTCTGATAGAGCATCTTGTCTTCATGAACTGATCAATTGTTCTGTCAGAACAAATACTGTTTTGTAACCATGTGTTATGTTCTGTTAATAAAAGACGGCTGCAGGAGGGGATTCGGAGAAGGAAAGCTTGAAGTTGGGTTGGGCTTTTCCTTCCGCTCCTGCAGAAGCTGCTTCAATCTCTTTCCTGTGTAGACTCACTTTCTATTTATTTGCAAATCTACATTTCTGAATCCAACACTAATCCTTCTTAAACTGATTCCAAAGCTGAGTCAAACAAGAACTGTTCAACAGTTGATGCCATCTAACTTGTGCATTCTCCAGCGTCGTGCAACTTTGTCTTCACGCGATCAAAACCCCGGCAGCCTTTCCAACGAAAAGTTCAAAACATATCTCTGTGTTGTGATTGGCCCGCCAGCTCTAGGGCCTGGGGCATTGATTGAGGCTTGACCAAAATGGCAGGCAAAAATGATTTTGGGCGTTAGCGGGTGGCGCTAGTTTACTAGTCTATATAAACACCCTAGTTGTTGAAAATCCCTCAGCCAGCTCTTCCATTCTTGTCCCATCTGAAGCACAGGGAAGAACCCAATCCTGTTTTTAGCTGTTCAGTCATGAGGCCAAGCAGTTTTTTCTTTCCAATGTAATGTTTAAATAGCTAAAATGTGTATCTGTGTTTTCATAGAAAACAGTAGGGTTCATTCAGAATAAATTGTGTGATATGCAAAAAGTTGCGCTGCTGTGCCGTTTTGGAATACCAGGACTGTCAGGAAAATGAGATATGTACATAGAGACTAAGCAACTGTACGGCGGCTCTTTCTTAGCAGGAACCCTGAAGGTCAAAGTTAGGGTAGGGATCTATATTGAAGAATAACTCTAAATACAAATGTTTGGTTTAAACTTTTTATCAGCCAGGGCTGAAAGGAGAAATTATTGTACAATTTTTAAGTCCTACAAAAGTCTACTTTTCGCTGCTCATAGCTGCTAAAATGATAAACACTGAATAAATGAGAGCGCTGATGTGCGTTTATGATGATTCAGCCTTTTTTTTTTAAAGATGTTGGGTTGACAGAAGAAACTAATGCTGTTTCCAGTCAGAAAATGTGTTCTTCTGGACTCAATTACTGGAAGGAACATGATTTCTTTCCCTTGAAAGAAAAGAACAGATGGCACACTGAGTCTTTTATTTGTGTGAATAATCTTAGGAGGGTTGTGGGGAGTTGGAGGAGTTTGGCAGTGGTGCTGTTGATTGCCAGAATGTGAGCAGGTTGTATAATCTAGGAGCGTTTTCCACTCAACATAATGAGCTTGCAAATGACTATTTACATCCAGAAATATATTCAAGCTTTTTTTTACTGTTTAAATTAACAGAAACTGTATAAAGGTCCTAAAAGGCCCAGGAGATAAAACAATCGCTTGTCCGGGACGAAGCCTGCAATGCAAATGCATGTGAAAAAAAGTATATGCACCGTTTTTTTTAATAGCTGGTGAAGCACTTTTAGAGGCTGTTTGTTAATGATCTGACCTTTTTTCTCTTTTGGTAATTTCTCTGAGCTTGTATCTTTTTGGACGTCTATGTCCTGGAAATTTTGTAAGCTTTTTAAATGGCTTTCCACTTAGAAATATTCTCTCTCTTTGTGGAAAAATGTACTCAAAATACTTAAAAATTGTCCTTATTACTGTTTTACGTGATGTGCAATTTTAAAGATACATTTTATTGACTTTTTTAAAAATGGAATTGACTCAAAGATAAAATCTCCAGAGAAGGAAAGATCCAAAACCAGTGATATGATATCACTCCCATTAACCAACATATGGTTGTACAGTTTTTGTTGTTTTGTTTGTTTTTGTTTTTTAAAGAGAAGTGCATTTCAACCCTTTTGATTTAATGCCAACACTTACACTGCACATTAGTTGAGAGAAACACACCACTTATCATTGATGTAGCACAGTATGCCACATGATCTGTGTGGCCTCCCCTCAGGGTATAATTAGCTTAATTTTCTTCCTTTAGTCAGTACATCGACGGTATAAAATGAGCTAGAAATAGGACTTTGGAAGAGTCGGCTAAATAAGTGGAAGTGTGAGGGAGATCTGAGACCCCATAAGAGCATATTGTTGGTTTTGCTGTTCAAACCTACCAGGCAAAGGCTTTGAGTTTGAGTTCAGGAAGAGTTTTTGCTTTCATCATGCCAATTCTGTTCCTCTTAGGTTTATTTGTTTCTGTTTGTGTTGAAAATCTTCCCACCAACATCATGTGCTACAAATAATCCCAAATATTTGAGTTTATTCATATTGTTGGTTTTTTTATGATATTGTTTATACTGTTTTTTCAGGATATCTGTGTATCTGCATAAATGCATTTTTCATTATTTCCCCCTATTTGTGGCTTTTCTTTTTTATCCCCACAGTAGCTTCCTCTCTGTTTAGACCCAACCGTGAAATTCTGATGGGTCTAAAGCATGTAGAGCAGAAAAGGAAATCTGTTTCTGAAGGGGTGAAACAGCACATCAGCCTCAGCCAACTTCCCTTTTCTCTTGTTAAAGCATAATACATTTCACTGTCATCTCTAAAAGCGGCTGCATGCTTATCTCTCACACTGTGAGAGGATTTAAAAGGAAAGCTTTGTTGGACATATTGAGCTTTCCATGTTTCAAAATGAAATATTGTCAGTGTTTTTTTTTTTCCATTTTGTTGCCTGGAGCCATGTCTTAGCGCAGCGCTCTTCTCTTTTACTATGAAACCTGGCTGTCGGAAAGCTCTCTGAAGGCCAATGTAAGTGTTTCCTCCTCCTCACGTCACGAGATGTACACTTTACATCACCATATTCCTGCCTGTGTACGGTATTACCTGTCTAGACATGTTCCATGTGCAGAAGTGTGATGCAGTCAGACAGTAGTCAGTGAAACAGAACAAGGTGTGTCAGTCAGTTGATAAAAGATCATTTTTTTTATTCTTATATCAGAGAAAGAAAACTGCTCCATATTTTGGGTATTCGGTTATTTCTGACAGATTCTTTCAGTGCATTGCAAACACGTCCAAGTTGCAATCTCCATCAAGATTCGGTACATTTGAGGCATTTTAATAATAATTTGGGAGTTAAAAAAAATAAAAGAATAATTATATGAAGTGAATAAAACAGAAAACAAATTGTTTATGGTCCTTGAAAACTAGAGTATAAAATATTGCAGTTTAAACAAAAGCTTTCTTCTAAAGGAAAAATAATACAGAGATTTCTCTATTTTTTCAGGTAAGTGCACAATCAATATCTTTACAAATTGAACCTTTATAGTAAAAAAAAATAATCTTAAAAGCAGTACTTTCTCCATCATAGGACATAACTTTCTTCTCATTTTCTTTTGTTTGGAATTGAAAAGAAATTTTAGTTACAAAAAATGCATCACAACAATAAAATACAACAAGAAATTGTGATTTACTGCTGTATTAGATTTCTTTTTTCTTTTTTTGTCTATACACATGAAAATTTCTTCAGGTAGTTTTTTTTTCTTAGCTATGAGTGTCAAAAGCAAATTTATAAATAAAAGCAAGCAGGTTTAATTCATATAAATATTGTAAAAAAAAAAATAAAAAAAAGCAAAAATAAACAAGATAATTTGACCTTAATTCTGAGCCCGTTTCTGGATGTTTCTTCCTGTTAAAAGTAAGTTTTTCCTCTCCACTGTCACTACAAGCATGCTTGGTGTGAGGCATTGAATTTGAGTCAATGAGTCGATGCAATCAACTGGTTTTCCTTATATAGAAACTTTGAATCAATTTGACTGGATGATCTGGTGAACTGTAAAGTGCCTTGAGATCACATGTGAACTGAATTGAATTAATTTACAGTAAGTACGATCTAAATTGAGGGCTGCTTATTAGAACAGTTTGTAGCACTGCTGCATTGCAGCGAGAGCGTCCTGGGTTTCATTCTCAGTCTGGGAACTTTTTGCATTGTATTTGCATTGTCTCCCTGTGTGTGCGCGATAGTTCCCGGCTCTCTCTGAGAACTCTTTCTCCCAAACTCCAAGTGCATGGCTTTTGAGTTAATTGGTGCCTCTACATTACCTCCAAGTGTGAGTGTGTGCGTGCACAGCTGTCTCTCTGTGATGGACTGGTGACCTGTCCAGGGTCTACCTTTCCCCAGGTAGGCAGCTTCAACTTAAATGAAATATTTCATTTAATACAAAGTAATTGAATCAAGTTTGGCCAGCCTGATTTATTTTAGTTCTCAGATTATAAACCTAATAGATTAAGTTGAATCCAATTGATTCAATTACCTGTTACCAATTGAACCAGTTAATTTCAGTTAGAGCAGCATTTTCTTTTTATAGTGTAGACTGCTGGAGATGGGCACCAGCTGTGACCTTGATGATTTGAATCTAAAGTAGTTTAAAACATAAAAAGAGTGTATCTAAGGAAACAAGCAGATTATATCAAATCGTATTCACGTAGCAGACACAGTGACTGGTGAGGTCCCATTCTTCAGCCAGGTTACTCTCATTAGCGTCTTTATAGAAGACCAAAAAGTGTAGATGGTTCAACAGAAGGGTGAAGGAACTTATCTTTTTGAAAAGAGGAAACACATTACTGAACATAGGGGGAGGATTGCAATGTAAGCTTAAAACATTTACAATTCAGTAGTCGTACTATTAACTAAAAATTACAGAAGACCTCCCAGCATTATTCAAATCCAATAACATAGCCCATGCAGAATGAAAGACTCCCACAATCCATAAGAACAAGGGGTGGCTAGTTGATTAGCATATGATATGATGTACCTAGGAGGTTGGACTTCCAAATGGCTTAAATATATCAGCGCTCCAACTACAGATAGCTCTGATGCAAGCCAGAAAATTTGAGAAAGAATTCTGGATAGATGTTAAAACACCCAAAACACTGAATGACAGTTGGGTTGCCTTTCAATATACGCCTATTTTGTGCCTCCAGTGATGGTTTAGGTTCCCCAACCTTTTTTGCACCACGGACCGCTATAGGTCAGACAATATTTTCACGGACCGGCCGGGGGGTGGGATACGATCAAGTAAAATGATACGACTGGCATAAAATCAAATCCAAACAGCATAAAAATAAAATAACAAGCCGGTCCCATCTAGGCGTAATCGGAGACAATGACACATGAAG
>NW_015150496.1:931487-936667 GCF_000732505.1 Cyprinodon variegatus | reverse complement strand
TATATATATATATATATATATATATATATACTTTTTTCTGTGCGGCCCGGTACCAAATGACCCACGGACCGATACTGGTCCGCTGCCCGGTGGTTGGGGACTGCTGGTTTAGAGGACCAGCAGCTGCGGAGAGAAAGGATCTGTGATAATACTCCTAGGTGCACCTAGTACTCAGCATTTGTTTTAAATGAAGGGGCTTTCCAGCTCTTTTTCGCCTTCATCCATGGGTAGGAGATGCATGAAGCAAGATGCAAATTAGATTTTTTTAGTCCTTATGTCTCCCACCATGTGCACTGTGTCCAGCACGTCCTGCGACAGAGCTGGCCTTCCTATTAAGACCATCTTACTGCTTCTTGTTGTAGAAAAGCAGCTGCTCCAACAAAGAACCATAGAAGATAGCTGTTGATACTACAGTGTCAGAAAGTACCCCTTTCTGTAAAGAGCATTCAGGTTGTTGCTCTAGTCCAGTTCATTGTTCAGGTAAACGATAAAAATTTAAGTACTTTTGAGTCATGTTTTCTTATAGCTGCATAGTGATGTTAAAGTAAACAACCTGTGTTCAGAAGGAAAAAACGAAAGAAAAAAAAAAAGAAGCCAAAGGTCTTTCTAATCTCAAGTGCCTTTCTTTGTGCATAAACCTCCTTAGAGCGTAAAGATGATTGATGGCTACCATATTGAACAACTGCCTGACACTTAGATAAAGACACAATTGTTGGAAATGGATGGGTTAAGATGCTTTGCTACCTGTCTGCTGTAACACTTCAGCATTTTTTCTTTGTCCTGATGGTTCAATGTTTTTACCAGCATCACCAAATAATTCAGACAGCTTTAAAATAAAAGGATATTACAGCTGGTAATGTCCTGATACAACCTTTTGATATCCAACACAATGCCAGTATTACACAATATTGTAAAGGTAGCAGCCCCATTTAGGAGCAGCATAGCTTACATTGGTGGTTCTCTGGAAAACAGACCTGAAGCTGAAATTCAATTCTGTTGATCATTAATTACTCAGGATTTAAAGGCAACAAAGAGCATCAGTACCTGGAGAATTAATTGGTTAGTTGAAAATAGCCTACCACTCTGATAAGCCTTCTATTTGGTTCAAAGACACCCAAACTAAGCCCTGGGTTCCTACAGATGGAGGATGTAGACAAAGAAGAAACTCACAAATAATAAAGAAAAATGAAGACTTTTAAATCAGCTTTATATAGATCAGGGGTCACCAACGTGACCTCAATGACCACTTTAGGGTGCCCTACGAATCTTCTCAGGGTAGAATAACTCGCCAGCAGGCTAAGTTTGAAACGCTTTTTTATTCTCTTGCACTTCTTTTTTTTAATCATTTGTAGATCATTTCAAAACTACAATGTCTAAAATAAAAAATAAATTAAAATATTCAATAAAGATGTGCTTATAATGTACAAAGTCTAGGTGAATGCTGACCCTTGCAGTCCATCAGTCAGTATTGGTAGCCATTGCTATGACTCAGTGCCCTTGAAGTGGCCCTCAGCCTTAAAAAGGTTGGTAATAATAATAATGATAATTAATAATAATAACAACCAGAAGTCCACATTTGTTTTTAGAGAGAGACCAAAAAAATTAAATTACTGTTTCACCTGTTGGTAAACAGCATACAGTGCTTCTTTGTAAAATCCTTTGGTCTAATTGAAGTTTTTATACATGTTCTTTTTAAGTGATGTTTTGATTCTGGGGAATGGAGATTTTTCAGGCCTGCCAGATGTGTATATAGCATCTCCCAGTGCTGTTTATTTTGATTCACTTGACTCAACATTGTTTATTTGCACAAATCCCAGATATGTGTTTATGATCTGAGGAGAAACTGAATTATGTGGGTTTCTTTTTAAATACCTCATTAGTGGCTGACTATGCTGGATGAATTAGTTAAGTTTGATGTCTAACCTTGAACACAGATAATTAAAATATTTCATAAAAAATACCAAAAATATACTATACTATAATAAGGGAATGATATTTGCACATCCTGAAGAAAAGCAATTAATATGATGCAGGTTTTGCTCAGATGTCTTTAGGACGTCTTTTGCTAAAGGAATAATGGGTTTGAAATTGACATTCTTTCCTTCTTGTCTGGTAACTTTTTGCAATAAATTAGCATTCTCTTCATTGTCTTCACTTTCAAGTGAATATTTAAACAGAAACTTTTGATCCTGAGTGTTAAACACGATTTCAAAGCTCATGTTGGGCTGCATAATTCTTCTTTTATCCACAGTCATTCGTGGAGGGTTACATAGGCATATTCGCAATGTGCAAATGGAATCACCAACATGAATTTCAAAGCATTTCCATGCTGGGAGTTATTGGAGATTTAAGTGAGGCTAAACTTGCTCTAAATACTGATTTGCCGCAGAACTCTTTGGAGTATGATTTAACTTCACTTGGGTGTTTTTTATTTTATGTTTTGTTTGAAATGAGCTAATTACAGCAAAGAGAAGCAACCCAAACTGTATGAGATGACAGGGGGTCTCTGATGGCGTGTGATGAAGCAAATGCCTACTTTAGATTCACAAGTGTTAAGTTATTATTGCTAAATCTGTTTCTGCTTAAAAAAAATGGTGTGACATTAATGCACAAAGCTGTGGCCATGCATTTGGTTCTCTTATTTTCTTCCTCTAAGTTACTTTGGATAAATTAGCCAAGCAGGTCAAGCAGATGGCGTTCACTTTGTTTGTAGCTCGGTTTCAATTAGCAAAACTTTTTTGCACCGCCTACATGAAAACAGAGCTTTTACCCCAGTAGAGAGGCTTCTAATGTACTTTGCTACTGAAAACTTCAATACAATTGTAAAACTGCTGTGGTTGAAGTTAATCTCGAACTAAGAAGGACAAATTTTGCAATAATTCAAGGTGCTACTGTGTCTAAAGCCTTTTTGTCTCTGAAATTAGTTGGTTAACACAGGTTTTTCAAACATGTGTCAACCTGCTAACAATCTGCATGTGGCCCCAGGGCAACAGTGGCGTTGGATGTAGGAGTTTGCCCTGAAATCGAAGGATTGACGTTTCAAGCCCCAACTCTGACTTTCAGTGTCGTTGTGTCCTTGGGCAAGACTCTTCACCTGCATTGTCTACTGATGGTCAGAGGGCCCGGTGGCGCCAGTGTACGGCAGCCCCGCTTCTGTCAGTGAGCCCCAGGGCAGCTGTGGCTACAATGTAGCTTGCCACCATCAGTGTGTTAGTGTGTGCGTGAATGGGTGAATGAATGTAGTGTAAAGCGCTGCCTTGAATAAAGGCGCTATATAAGTACATGCCATTTACCATTTACCCCCTTCCCATTGACAAAAAAAGCTTGGTCTGATCCACCGCTGGCAAGCTGTGTGGCATCTGTCCCCCCGCTGCTGCATGTGTGGTGATGCCATTAAATATAAACAAATCAGCATACAAATCGGTGAACTGTTCTGACTGCCATCCATCCATTTTCTTTACACGCTTGTCCCGAGTGGGGTCGCGAGGGGTGCTGGTGCCTATCTCCAGCAGTCAATGGGCGAGAGGCGGGGTACACCCTGGACAGGTCGCCAGTCCATCGCAGGGCAACACAGAAACACACAGGACAAACAACCATTCATGCACACACTCAGAGCTAAGGACAATTAACCTAACAGTCATGTTTTTGGACTGTGGGAGGAAGCCGGAGTACCTGGAGAGAACCCACGCATGCTCAGGGAGAACATGCAAACTCCATGCAGAAAGACCACGGGCCGGGAATCAAACCCAGAACCTTGTTGCTGCAAGGCAGCAGTGCTACCCACTGTGCCACTGAGCAGCCCCGTTCTGACTGCCATTTAAAGCCAATTGTTCCTGGGTGTACACAGTTTTTTTGGCCAATGGGAAAGGGCTATGATTGTTTTCATTCAATTTGTGTTGAGTAAAGAAAATTAAATTTTTGGAGAAACTATTTCCATATTTTCTCTTACTTTTAACGTGTAAATCAGACATTCTCAACCCTAAAGGAGGTTAAATGTGTAGCTTACTGAATACAGTAGTAGCTGTTCAAATTGTCCTCACTTTCCTTAATGAGTCCTTGGCTGGTCCCCTAAGATTTGTTTTTAAGCATCAATCTATGTACTAAAATATTCTTTCTGTCATGATTTGGGGACATTAAGATCTAAAGAGAAGCGTCATCTCCTGGTCAGACCCTGTAATTCAATGAAAGGGTGGAGTCAGAGTAAACCAAATATACACGCCACAAGAGGGAGGGGGTCACTCCAGTGGCTGGAAGTTGGAGTGGATTTTTCTGGGAGTTGCAGGGAAGTGGGCTTCCATTCGGCTGGTGTTTGACTGGGAAAGGCCATTTTGAATGGCTGCTACTGTATGAAAGGTTCAGGATGCCTAGTCATGACCAAAATCCTTTTATTCAATCTGTTTGCAAATTGTAAACAAAAGAAATGGCTCTGAATCCCAACATGTTTCTAAGTGTAAGAAGAGCTCATGTTTGAAAGTCTAATGAGCACAATTTTAGCTTTAAAATAATGTTACTTAACTACTGGTTACACCTTTACAAAAACAACTTTAGAGTAGTGAACTGCAAGTATAACAAAACAGTGTAACATTAAAACATCTGAGGTCGGAATACAGTAGTAGCAGTTTCAAAGTTCCCCTGGCAGCTAAATGCTAACCAAATGGCCTTCAGTTTCAAGCCAATTTCTCTCCAAGTTGTATCTGCTTACAGTAAGTGGCCCACCCTTTTTCTGTTGGGAGTGTCAGCGTTTACTGTACCTCCACCCACAAGTATCCTAGGTAGTTTACGCTCTGGATGCTTTAAGGGCAGGCCTCACTAACAACGTCATCGTGGGGGATTACTTTACCCCCCACAGACCTGCCGGTTACCAGGTAAGGACCGGCCAAGGACCTCTCAAAGACCCATCATGCAAACGGGGGAACTTTTAAACTGCTAGTACTGTATGCTGACTATTGGTAATGATTTACAGATCTTTCATTTTGTCCTGTGAGTCAAAATTTGCAACAAGATGGATGCCCATCGTTGTAGCATTAGGTTAATCGTTCAGGGTTACGGTTTAGGGGTCAGTTGTTTTTATATTCTGGCCGATATCTCGGGTATCGGCCAATATCTAATAGTGGTATTAGCCTCCAAAGTCTCATATCGGTCAAGCTCAATTTATTTATTTATTTGTTTATTTGCAGTAT
>NW_015150496.1:906824-931163 GCF_000732505.1 Cyprinodon variegatus | reverse complement strand
GCTGTTAAGCACCATCTTTACAGCCAAGTGTGTGTTTTAAAGCCGTTATAGTAATAAAAGCTTATTCTCTACTGCATTATTTTTTTCTTAAATACCATCGACAGCTCGTTTACATCCTGATGTCACCGATTGTAGGTTCTCCAGGGAACCACTTTATTAACAGTTACCAAGCAGACTTACTGCATAGCTGGAGTATGGACATTACTCTGTAATGCCTCTGTGATTAATATCATGATCAATGTCTACATGCTCCCTTAACTCGCATCATCATACATAACAACATAAGTTACCATAATTATGCAGACAATATACATTAGAATGTCACAGGTAACTATGATCCCATTCATGTGCTGGATAAAGGGACAGAAAAAAATCCATACATTGATTTTTCTTTTTTTCCGAATCGAATCACAGCAAAACTCAGAGTTTTGAACCTAAAAAAAAAAACTGTTAAAAAGTTAGCACATTGCTCCAGTTTATGAAGCTAGAAACCACCGATCAGGTTTAAAAATCAGGGTGTAGTTATAGACTCAAACATGAACCGTTAGGGGCACAAAAAGACGGTAATAAATTTGTTCTACCACCTAAAGAACATCTCCAGGATTAAAGGATTAATTTCTTAGCAGGACAGGAAAAGAAAAAAATAATTAATGTGTTCATCTTTAGTAAAATTGATTACAGCAACATGCCTTCACAGGTCTGCCTAATAATGCCTGTGTAAATTCTCAGTCTGCTGGATCCTGCATGAAAGGATGACCAGACAGCTGCAGCTGAATGCTGCTGCCCGCACCCTCAGCAAAACAAAGTGGAGCACATCACCTTAAGGCTAAATAATTATACTGTCTCCCTGTATCTGATAGAATAGACTTTAAACTACTATTAGTTTTCTAAATCACTGAATAGCTTAGAACCAAAATACATTACAGACATGCAGTCAGGAAATCTACCACCCAGACTTCTCAAGTCTTTTGGCTCTAAGCTGCTTTGCATAACCAGAATCAAACATGAAGAGGCAGCGTTTAGTTTTTTATGCTCCACTAATGTGGAATAAACTCCCCCAAAACCTGTAAAAGAATTGAAAACCATTAATTTCTTTAAATCAAGATCAAAGGTGCATTTGTTTAAGTGGCCCTTGACTGTGTTATCTAAATATTGGCCAAGCTCTGTCGATCATCAATCAATCACTTATATCTCCTTTATAGATATATATATGTATATATAAAAATCGTCTTTATTCTCTTTAACTGTGTCGCATCTAATTCAGTTTATTTATATAACGCTAATTCAAAATACGTGTCATCTCAAGGCACTTTACAGAGGCAATTGAACCACATCATACAATTAAATTGATTCAAAGTTTTCTATATAAGGAAAACCAGTGGATTGCTCAATATCTCAAAGAATTTGTTTTGTTCTTTTAACCTTTTGTAATGGTACATTGCTCTTGGTTATAAAAAAAACATTAGATTTTTGGATATTATGTAAATATCCAATCGCCGTGAATTAGGGATGGACAATGTGACCAAAATCTATGTCAAAATATAGTTCAGCAGTTGACATCCACAAAAACATTGGGAAAAAAAGACAATAAATTACAACATGTATTTGCCATTTGAGATTAACTTAATTGAATTTGAATTGAATAATGGAGATATCATTATAGACAATATTTAAATATAAGCAATATCAAGCTTCAGAAAGGCTGCAAAGATTTCCCACAATCAATGCCTGCACTCATATCTGATTGTTATTTTACCAAGTCTATTAAACCATTTAAGAAACATTTGTTTAAAAAGCAAATCTAATGTTTTTACTGTGTAGCCTCAAGCTCCACAGATTAGATTCAAATTTTTTCAGATGATTCCTTCACCTTCCTCATATTTCTAAGTCCAGGGGGTCTTGCCTTTTTCAGTTTCCCTCTCATTCCTTCTTAACTTTTTTCTTAAACCTGAGCCTGAAAGTCAATTGTTACACATTACTACAGTAATTAGCAAAACGAATCATAACTAGTTCTGAAAATAAATCCTTAAGGTGTCTGGTCAGTTCTAAAAAAAAATGTAACTTTTGAGTAAACCTTTTTGACACTGTGGGCAGCTCTTTACTAGGAGTTTAAGATTTATCCCCTTCTCTCAGTCATGCCACAGCATCCTCTCCTGCTCCCCCCTCAAATCATGTTGTTCTGTTTGTTGATAGAAATTTTGTTTGTTTGCTACATCTCATCTTTAGTGAAACAAAACAGATACGATCCCTATTTTTTTAGTCAGCCAGAACAAAAAGAATCAATGCACACATAGCATAATACATCACAAGGTTGTCCTCTGCTCTGTATTCTCTTTTATTTAAAGCTCTTCTACTCTGTAACTTCAAGTTGCATGACTAGCTAGTGCTTTTAAAAATCACACTTACTACAAGGTCAAAAGGCAACATTCATTGGCTCATTGTTGACCTTAACTCTAAAATCTGAGACTTTTGCAGGGACCAATTTTGCAAGGTTCAGGTTATCTAAACATATATTTGGTCATCTTAAAATTGGGCAATTATTTGTTGCTAAAACTTTTCTAAAAACTGCATTGAATCTCAGCTTATGACCATGGAGCTCAGCAAGGCTCCTTGTTTGTGGTGTAGTGTGCACATAGCCAATGTGTCAAGGCGCTTTTTGTTCGGGTTGAATTAGCTGAGCCTGAGAATTACTCAGTGACAGACGCTGTGATAATACAGTAGACTCTAATGTGTATAGAAATACCAGACATTTATTTAAAAGTCTTAATAACATATCATATATGTAATATAGAATATATATATTGCCATATATAATTATATTTAGGCATTGTCCCGGTCAGCCAGACAAGAACACCTAAAATCTTAACTTTAACATTGAATTGCTTTCAGTTTTCCTTAAAATCCATCTAGGAGTACTGTCAGATTTGGCATTCAAAAGAAAAAAGACCTTGGTGTCCACAATTCTTCCCCCAAAATGTTTTTTTCTTGCTTTAGCAAAAGTCTGAACTGAATCACTGGGGGAAAAAAACATGATTTCTTTCCTAATCAGAATCCAATCTGTTCATCTGGACACTTTCATTGTCTTGTATGCTTTGCAAAGTTCATTTAATTTGGTTTAAAGGTTCCTGCATTGCCTGTGTTACTTTTCTGATGCTTTACCTAATCCATCAAACTAGAACCAATAGCTTTACAGTTTGCTTTAGCCATTAAGGCAGATCAAAAACTTCGATTTCCTCACTGGCTAAACTGAAAACCAAGATAATGAGAAGCACAAACCCTAAACGTAAAGTTTGTTCCGTCAGCTTGCCTAATTGTCTGATACTAGACCATAATGTAGGTACTTTCATGGAGGTGTTGTAATATGTTGGTATTTCTGGTTTGACAAGCCCACATAGCAAAAGGTACTGTAGTTAAAATCTGTTGCATTTGTATTATTTTGTATCAACACCTTGGTTTTCCCTATTTTTATTATTTATTTTAATTGTTATACATAAACTGATCATTAATTAACTGATATCTCTGATTACATGCATTATAAGCTTTGATTTACACTTAATCTGTGATTGAAAATACAAATGTTTTAGTAATGATTAATGAACTTGTTAGAGTTTAAATTAAGTTTATGCAGCAGTACAAGCGTTTTTCAAAATATCCCTGATTACAGGATAATTCGTCCAGTTGGAAATGATGCACTCATTTATTTTTTTCTTTCATGCACTCAGTCGTTTTAATTTGATCAGAGGGTTTCCAGATTAACAGCATGGCACATTTAGCCAGCCAGTTCAGATGGACTGGCTTTGCTACCTGGAGACAATCTGCTTATCCAATCAATAAGCAGCCATGGGTTACATGCAGCTATGACATTTTAATTGGCTGAGCTAAGCAGTGAGACCTTCTGTCAGCATCGCTACTCTTTGCTAATCTAAAAATTTCATTAAAACTAAAATAATCCTAGATAAAAATGGTATAAATTCATTTTTGCAATTATTAATCCTCATAATTGTGTAAAACCGGATTATTAGAGAGCATTTCATTTGTGGTGACTAATTGCGAACATACAGCTGTATTTTCTGCAAGAACGGAGCTGGGTAGAGAAAATTTTAGAAAAGCAAAAACAGTCAAAGAAGCTAATCAAGTGCATGTAGCGTATAACTCTTTGAGTCCAATTAAACAAATATAGATTTTAATTTGAAATGTTAGAGTAAAACAAACCTTTCCAGTGTTTCCAGGATCTTAGACTGACATCCAATATAGAGTGAAAATGAAAGATCGTTTGAGGTCGGTATTTCTTTTACTTGGCTTCAGAAATACTGGCCTACATTCAGGAAATGAGGCAGACTATACATGTTTCACCGTACGCTTCATGCAGCACCTTTCATATGGTTTGTTTCCTTTCAACGAAAGGATGTTTTGAATACTTCAGATTTGATTGCTGCAGCCTAATCTTAAATTGAAAAATGCAAGGGAGTTTGAGCCTTTAGTTTGTGTATAATTATTTAATAAATGAAAATACAAGAAAGATATTTTCATATTAATAATTCACCAGTGTCTATAATAATCTGAGGTAAATTTCTACATGTACACTTTTAATTGATCAGGATGTATGAAACATTTATTTAGTGATCTCTTATTTTCTATTCCCTTCAAGGCGTATCATTTTAGATGTTTGTTTGGGAGGGACGCTATGTTAGTCTTTTCTAAGGCAGTATCACAAAATGTAAAAAAAAAAAAAATCTACTATATGTTAGGTTTATTATTTATACATCATGTGCATTGTTATTCTGTTAGCCAGATTAGACAGAGTAGAAGGCCTTCCTTCACATTGTGGATGTCACTGTGTGTACGGAGGTCATCTAATCAGGACAGCCTTCGTGTCTTTAAAAATACACAGGATATGGGCACATCTTGTAGCCGGTCTGATAGAGGAGAGCTATCTGTAACCCTGAAGCATAGAAGCAAGCTGCATGAAGTTCAAGACATGGATGGCGTGTCAGTTTCTGATACGGACAGCTAAACATCAACATGATGCAACACATAAACTCATGAGCTATAAGAAGCAGGTGATGACCTTGTTCAGGGCTCAATCTTTGCCGGACGCTCGCGGACGTGATTTTTGAGTCCACAGCTGTGCAAGCTCCAAGCATTTTCTCTGTCCTGTAATGACCTGATCTGGAATAAACTCTGTTATTTTTGACTACTGTTTTATAGTCCTTTTTTATATAGTTTTACCCAGTTTGAGTTAAGAGTAGTAAATAACTTGCTCCCAGGAAAAGAACCGTGAGGAAGCCCCCGAGGCGCAACGGCTTTTTTAGGGGACATAACTTCCTCATTTTAACATATAACTGTAACTTGAACCAATTAGTCAGATAAAATTGAGCTTTTTTTTAAACAAATACTTCGGAAGGATGTAGTGTGAACCAATGGATGAATAAAGTATGTAGAAATGTCCCTTGCCCTCTCTAAAGCATGGTCGAGTCTTATTCATGCTCTGGCTGTGTCTCTTTTACGAAAGTCTGGGAACTTTGTTATGAAAAATACATTTAGAACCTATTTGTAGCTTTGAAATATCTACAAGACTGTTCTTTTAGCATCCAGACACTCAAAATATGGGTCTTGAATATGTTAATCTAACATTCCCATAATTTAGTTCCAATGCATTGCTTTCGAAGCACCAAACTGGCTTGCCTACATGCCATGTGGCTCTGAATAACAACAGGGATAGAAAATACACACAGTCCTTGGTTTAAGGAAACTGAAAGAGCTTGCTATTCCACAGAGGGCAAATTTAAAGAAATATTTTTCATGCTGGATGTTCCTTTCGCTTAAATGAGGGACTAATACCGTGGTCTCTGGTTGGATTCATTAGCACAGTGATCATAACAGGGGAAAAAAAGGAAAGACGAGATGAAAGGGATTTGATTTCACTCTCTGACTTCATTTCCCATAAATGAGGCATCCTGAAGAAAAAAATACGTATATGTCAGAGTGTGTGGAACGTAGACAATGATAAGCAATAGGCTGTTTTTTTTTTTTTTTATATATATCTGCTTAGAAGGGAATAGAAAAAGAAAGAATCCTCAATAAAAGTTAGAAACCTGATCTTTAATTGAGGCGTTTGCTGTCTGCTTACATGTACATGGAGTTTGGAGTTGGCATGACTCGGATGCCTTCTGTTACCCCGCTGAGAGCAAATGAAGCTTCTTCAGGACTCTTGCTGTGTTTCTTCCACTGACTAGAACATTCTAAAGAGTTGGAACTGGCCGGAGTCCATTCATACTAACTGCACATTAGCAAATGTACTGCTCAATACAGCCAAGTCAGTTTGATTCATTGCACTTTCTACCTAAATAATCTGTGAATATGAAACAAGCCACTTCAACTGTGTTCACGTTTATTAAATTTTCTTAAAACATTTTTTTCATTTTCAAAATGGGCTACTGTGACTATGTAAAACAGCAACATTTCCACATCATTGATATATTATTTATATACCTGCGGCATATTGATATATTTAGCTGAAAGTCCCATCACTGCGGTATATTTAAACCTCTAGTGTACTTAGTATAATCTTCAGCACCAGGGTGCTGTGGGTTTATGGGATATTATGGTTTATTTTTGCATGAATGCCTTAATAATGTTAAATTGCAGTGACCCAGCAGTAATCTTATGTTGTAGAGCGCTCTGTCTGCTGTCAGCTTGAACTGGCTGACTGTAGGGAACTTGGCCCGTTTTCAGCTGCTGCTACCTCCAGTGTTTTATGGCGCTGGTTCTGGCTGTGTTTATTGGTGTGATGGGTGGGGTTGCTGGTGGGGTTGCTGGTGTGATAAACTTGGCTCTGTATTTACCTCTTTTGGATTTTGGCCATCATGTTGTAGGTTGTTTTTCTTGTTTTTTCGTTTGGACTGAACCACAACAGACAAAGAGTGGACTTCCTGGGTTTTACTGGACTGTGAGCACATCAGGTATATGGAGGACCAACTCTGCCATATTTAAAAATAAATGCAGAAATAAATAAATGCTCAATAAATATATAAGCATACAATTAATTGCCACCAAAAATACAATAAACAAAAAATACAATAAACAAAAAAATCTAAGTCCCCTCCTCATTTGCATAATGAGACAGAAATGCATACAGAAAAGTAAAAAGGGTAGGCAGAAATAAATAGCGGCGAAGAAATAACTAAGGTAAAAAAAATACAAAAGAATAATAAAACAGACAAAAATATTATAACATGCACATAAATAAATACTTAAAATATAAGTAATTAAAAAATAAAGTTGAAGATTATAAAGGACAAAAAAATAAATAAGGTAAATATTACAAAGGCAAAAAAATAAAGAAGCTAATTAAAAGACATTTATGTCTCACTGTATAATTTCATTTCTACCTAGATTTTTTTTTAGGTCTCACTGTATAATTTCATTTCTACTTAGATTTATTTGTTTATCGTATTTTTGGTGGAAATTAATTGTATGCTTATATATTTTTAGAGCATTTATTTATGTATTTATTTTTAAATATGGCAGAGTTGGTCCTCCATACAGGTATTCACCAATATCACACCAAATACTTGAACTCCTCTAAATGCTGAGGGAGACCAAAACTGAAGGAATTTATGCTATTTTTTTCTAGCTAATAAATGGATTTATATCATAAACATATTCTGCACTGCTTTAGAATTTGGATGATAGCCATTAAATAAACTGTGAACAGATGATTCATTTTAAATTTTGGTTTTAGATTTCCGTTTTATATCATAAATGATTTTTTTCATTTCATCTACAATCTTTCAGCGTTTTTATTAAGAAGCACCTTAATGTAGAAATTTTATTAGACTGACTGAATTTCTGGGCTATTTGATGATGGAAAATGTCTACCCTCTCTGGGGTTGTTATAGTGCTACTCCTGAGCTGTTCTATCACAAGCTGACATTGTTGTTCTGCTAAAAACGAATGAGTTCACTCTTTGGTTTTAAAAGGTTAAAGTTGCTTGACTTACGATTCATGCTTTTTGGATTAGTGCACCGGACTTGACAGCTTGGCCTGTTAGTGTGCCTTCTGGCCTGAGAGCTGATGACTCAGAGCGTCGCCGGTGATGAGCAAGGCGACGCTTCCTGTCAACACGTGTCCATCACTCGCAGCCCTGTTGTCCTGTTTTCCAGCCTTTATTTTGGCATGCTGCTGATTCGCTGGAGTTCTGACAGCTGGGACTTTTGTAATATCTCTGTCACATGTTTTCAAATAAGTTGTGACCCGCTTCCTTGCCTCTCCACAGCGCCCTTCAAAAGGGTGGAGCAACTGAGCATTTTTTTGGCAACTACGTTTAAACGATCCATTATTTAGCAGTTCTTTAATACGCTTCCAGATTAAGCTAAAGACATTTGAAGAATCATCAAATTAGCAGAATACCGCCAGGCTCCTTAACCATGTCTTTAAGTTGGTCTTTAAATTGTGATCATTACTAAACACATCAGAGTTTTAATTAAGACACCTAACAGGGTGGTAGCATCTATATTAAATAGGGTTATTTGCTTCTATTCAGACCTGCTGGATTGTGAACAGATAAAATTAGCACTGATTGATATTGCTCAACACAGGGAAACTATTTGTAGATCGTTTACAAGCTGCTGTGATTAAGTAGAGCATTGAATTTAGAAGCTGCATGCAACCTTCATAGCAAAATACAGTGAATTAAATGGCAGAACAGGGTATTTTAGTGAGAGTCAGACATTGACTGAAGTGGAGCAGTGGATAATTAGAAGTTCGCTTGAAGAACTACTTGGAAATGTAGATGTTAAGAGGATGAATACTTGTAGGTTCTTATCTCTTATAGGGTCTGTTATTGAGTTGATGATTTTGATGATGACAGCTGAAGTCTCTGGCTGGAAAGAATAGCTTGTTGTGGATTTAGAGTTTCTGCTTTAAGCCTTCACTCTGTTGGCCTTTTAGTCGCCAGAGGTCATGTCTACGAAAACATCTGGATGTAATTGCACTGATAAAAAATTACATTCAGATTAGTTGACAGCAAACCTGCTAAAGTATCAGTGATTATAATAACAAATAAAGCATTTAATGTAGATGAACTCATTTTTGGAGAAATAAAGTCAAAAAATGTTGGCTGAGGTTATTAACAGGTGGCCGGTTTAGCTTTAAGCTCTCTTAAGTGTTTTCATTTGTTTCCAAGTTCAGACACATGTTATATTTTAAGCTCATTTCACAAACTATGTCATGGTTCTGACAACTTTGAATCTAGTTTTGCTGAGTAAAGTGTTAAAAATTCAACAATAAATCAGCATATGGAAAGCAATCATCCATAACTTCTATTGTTTTATGGTAAAAGAGGTAAAGTACTGTACCTAAAGAGGAAGAAGGAAAACAGCAGTTTATGTATCAAATATAAAAAAGGACTTGTCTTTGAATAATATACTCCAACATTAACCAGGGAATAAAATGAAGAAAGAATCTGCAGAGTCTGTGTGCAGCATTTGAAAATGTTGTACCCCAGATGGATTTTTTTCTTCTACTTTTGGAGCAGACTTTCCTCAGGAAATTCCATTTACACCTTAAGGACAAAGGAAATTCATTTGAGGACCAGAATGTTCACATTTTGGACAAAGAAGACAGGTGGTTTGAAAAGGGTCTGAAGAAAGCCATTTATGTTGAAAGAGAAAAACAGCCTTAAACAGAGGGGGTGGACTCAGGTTCCAGCTCACAAAAACGCACAAAGCAGTGATGGAGTTGATTGAAGCCGCTATCATGGCAACCCCCATCGCTATGCAAGGGACCAAAACATCTCGCTTGGTCAGCCAGGCCAAAAATGACCCTAACGATGACCTTTTCAGAGGCATAGGACAGTATCGGGTTTTGCAGGCCAACAATGACCTCAGCGACCCATTACTAAGTGGTGGAACTGTTCTTTCTTTTCAATTTGCATGTTTTCTAAGCCATAACAAGGCTTTGTTTGGCTACTTTATAAAGCTTGGAAAACAAAGTCCAGTGGATTTTTTTGTTTTTATTTACTTCTTTGGGGATTTCCTCAGGAAGAAAATAATCTTCTTCTTAATTCTTCCCCCTTTTTCACACTGGTACCTGTTTAGTAAATACGTATTGATGGACAAAAAAATCACTCTATTCTTGTACTTGCATCATTTTATGAATAACTTAAATTTAAGATTATGAAATTTACTGACGGAGTATTGGATGTTATTGTTAACGTTTTAACAAATGTATCATCACAACTTCCAAATCTAGCTTGAGTCTTAGTGAAAAATGTGAGAAATACTCATTCTGTGAGGAATAGCTACCTCGGCATGACAATATTGAAGTAGTAAACTGCAGAACAGGTATTTCTACTCTTTAGGCAACAGACTGTTTTTTTTTTTTCCTATAAGGTAGTACGATTTTTCTTATTTTTGTCCTTAATTTAAAGTAAATATTGTTTTACTTACCAATAGTGTGGTCTTGAACAAATAATTATATTTACTTATGGCAGGCTTGGAGTGTTTATTTTAGATTCTTTAAAATTTCAGGTGACATACACTGTAGATGTGAAAAAATTGGCAATAAAGGTAAAACTGTAAAAAAGTCTCATTATGGATCAATTAGCTGAACATTAAAACCAAATAAACTCTGAAAAAATGTTTTATGAATACAAAATGAAGCTATGAATCTCTAGATTGACATAAGACGGATGAATGTCTTAAAGAAGATTTTGATTTGATTGCCTAAAATATTTGTCTTTGGCAGACGCCTGAATGGTGAATACTTTAACACAGCTAAGCAGGACAAATCCAAACTGTCCCTCAAATAAAATCCTTAAGTGAAAGTGTGTAAAACATATACACTACCTAAGCCTATGTTTATTCTGTCAGCTGTCACTGCAGCAACTCAACTCTGCATCTCTACTTCTATCGCTTACTTTTAAATGTCAACACCGCTGCTTTCTGCTCTTATCTGCTTATCAGGTGGCTCTTTTTTCCCTCAGTTACTCTGCCTCCTCTTATCTTTGGTGTTCGTCCCTTGAGTGTTCTCTATTTGCCGACTTTGTTCCTCCTACCTCTCTTTTGTTTGCAGTTTTCAAACTGACTTAACTACACTTAACTTGAGGATCTTCTAGGAGTTTCTTTTTTCTTAGTTTGGGTTGTGATCTTTTTTTTTATTTTCTTTATATGACGGTTGCTACACAGCTGGGGAAAGGGTGGATTTTGATCAAAGTATTTTCTAGGTCTATATAAGTATAGAAGTGGATGAATCACAGAAAACATCCCTATTTCTGGACTTCGTTCTCTGCCATATTCTCTACATAATTTAATGTGAAAAGTAGTTCCAATAAAAGTGATTGTTTTTGCAGGTTTTATGCAAAAGAAATGGTTAGAAGTAAAGGGTAAAATAAAAAGGCAATTTTGATTTTTTTTTTTTTTTAAACTTGAACAAAATAGCTTTTTAATAATGACCAAGGGCCAAACCCATATAAAAGGATTTAATGGACCACAGTTTATTTTATGTTGCATTCATTCATCTCTCAATCTATGCATTCATTTACACTTTGTTTGTCCAGCCACTGATCCAGTTATTCATCCGTCTTTCCTTCTTTTGTTTTAATATTTAAAGCTGGACCTTGGTTGAAAAATCTGCTCTAAAATCATAGTTAACATTTTGCTATTTTTTTTTAAGAAATTTGCAAAAATGGTGGTATTGAAATTAATTTAGGTGTATGTTAAATCACAGAAGGTCACACATCATGTCTTATCTTATCTTACATTTTAGTGGTCCTGCATCAGGAAGACAAGGATAGTAGGTGCTACTGATTGTTATTGACAGGGTCTATAAACGTTTCCCAATGGGAGTGGGAAACGTTCATCTCTGAACTAAAACTCTATTTCTCTTTTTATTAAAGGCCTCAACAATTGAAAGTAAACAACCATTACTGCAAAATAATAAACTTTCATATGAAATCCTCTCTGCTTTAAACTCACTTTGAACATCTAAGCCGTTAAGGGACGCAAGAAACATGAAATGAAGCACTAAAATGTTAAAGTAAGTGTATCGATGAGAAGTATTTCCTTCAAAGCAAGACTTTGAGTCTTGTTTTTATTGCAGTTGGATTTCATCACTTGTGTGATGAAATCTCAATTTAAATTGTCCTCCAGTGATGTTTCAGTGATCATGCACCTGACGAGCTGTGGCTGAAGGGGCAAAGGAAAACAAAAACTTTTTTTTTTTTTATCTTCCTTCCTTTGATGTATTTCTGTGCTCCAAGGCTAGGCTGGGTTGGAAAGGTCTATGCAGTCATGGTTCATGAACAACTCACTGTAAAGGAGTTTGCTTTTTCCTGGAAGACATGGAAAAATGAAGTGTAGAGCAATTTTTTTCAGAAAAAAGGTGCAGAGATTGATGGAGTTCCTTTTTAGATGAAGGATTCAGACATTTCTTCCATAAAAACCCTTCCTCTAATAGTACACTATACATTCTGAACCGGATTTACCGCCATGATTCCTTTACAGTGCTCCAGTTTTTGTAACTGATGCTGATTTCTGTTTGGCTATTGTGAAAGAACATAAAATATTCCTTTTACCCACCTCCAGCTTTAAAAAAACGTGACTGCAACGTTCTTAAAGATGTAATAGAGAACAAAAACATCAATTTGTACAAAGAACATTTATTATGTTCAGCCTCACACCACACCCTGTGTCTCCTGACCTCTTCTGACAGGAAAAGAACCCCAAGGTGGATTCAGCAGACATGGTTTCACCTGGAAATGTTTCAAGACTTTTTGAAGTGTTCAAACCAGGGCAGTGAGGGTGCAACTGACAATTCCCCCATGTGACAATGGGGTCATCACTGTCATTTGGATTAGAAAACCATTTTTCTCTACGTGCTTCCAGCTCCTTCTGTCCTTTATCTAAAAACCATTATCATCGACCTTAACGCCCCACTCGAGGAAATGCAACCATTTTTATCTTCCTCTATCTCTTCACCCATTTATTATGTCAAATACCACCATAAGCTGATTGAGGTCCGGGACTCGAGTCAGCTAAGGGGGGCATTAGCTTAACTTTGTCGCACTTGACCATCAAGCACAGGATCAGGTGGCACCAGAGGACACAAAACCAAACGTAGGTTAATGGAGACAGAAAAGGACAAAGATAAATATTTTACTAGGGCAAAGATTTCCTGGTTTCCCTAAGGTGACAAAAATACCAGTGTAGCCAAAGCCTTGCTCAAACAAAGAGAACCGAGAGTCTGTGAGGTCTCCTGAGAAGCAATCTGTGAAAGGAAAGAAGGGAGAGCAGCTTTCTCTTATTCTTGATGTGTTACTGACATTAATTCATCCTTCAGTAAAGGATTATGGTCAGTTCTTTCAAAGTGCACTGCAAAAATGATCTCAAATTGAGTAAAAATGTCTCAAATTAGGGGTATTTAGCCTTAATTTGAGCAGGTAAATGAGATGATTTGCCAATGGAATTAGTATTTTTACTCTTAAAATAAGGTATCTAGAAAAAATGCACTTCAAATAAGACAATGCAATTGTTTTTTCTTATTTTAAGTGTAAATTGTCTTGTTCCATTGGCAAAGTGTCTCCCTTAAATCCTTAATTCAAGAAAAAATGCACTTATTTTAAGAAGAAATTACTTATTTAGATTTCATTTTTTGCAGTGTGAAACTAAGGATTTATGGATATGTTGTGAAATAGAGATATTTTTTATGGACACATGTTGAAAAGAAAGAAGTTCTGCTTTTATATTTCTGTCCTCACATAACCACACTCTTAAAGATATAGTGGAGGATTGTTCACAAATTTTTAAAAAGACCTGTACTCTCCACTTAAAAGCACATGTGAAACCCTGGACCACTTTCGACAGGGAACGCCTATTAAATTTGTGTAAGAGCATGCATGAGCCCACTTTTTTAAAAGTTGCTGTTTGCATCACTTATACAAGCTTACTTTGCAAAAGAAGATTTTCAATTTTTTCACTAAGTCAGACTCACCAACAGTAAGTGAAAATGGGGACAAGCACGTAGGACGACCTTACGTAAACATTTCACCAGAATGATTGGCATTTAGGAGGACCACATATTTTGATGATCCATCCAGAAAAAGAACATCATCCACTGTACCTTTAACTGTTCTTATAATCCCCAAATATACTTACTGGCCACTTTACTGGGTTATATTTTCTTAAAGGAATAGTACACCCAAAACATGATTAGCCTTCATTTTCTACTCACCCCCATGCTGAGCAACACTCTGGAGTACTTTTTTGATATCTCAAATGCATCTGGAGATCTGGGAGGCTTCTTGCTGTCTGCTGACATTCAAATAATGGAGGTCTATGGTGCCCGAGGCAGAAAGGTCCATAAAAGTCCACAAAAAACGTGTCAATATTCCTCCATACTGCTCGTCCGATGTATTCCAAGTGTCCTGAGTGGGTAGCGTCCATAATTTACTCGAAACAAAGTCATTTAGAATGTTTTTAGAGCATAAACAGTAGTGTATAGGATTTCCTAAAAGCGCGTTCACGAGTCTACGGAAACCGCGGCAGACCAAACCAGATGAAAGTGCGCATTCAGCGTCTGCTCTGCCGATAATGCAAGCGTAGAAGAAGAAATGTGCTGTTTACCTGTGCAAAGAAAGAAACAACGAAAGAAAAATGTCTGAGGACTTCAGTGTTGAGGAAGAGCATGAGTTCTTTGCCGAGCTGAATGCGCACTTTCATCTGGTTTGGTCTGCCGCGGTTTCCGTAGACTCGTGAACGCTTAATTTGAATTTTATGAAATACATTTTTAATATTGGTATTCAGCACTTGGTGCATATTGATGCTCCCTGCAGACTGCCTACCCCCAAAACTTTACTATGTAACTTGAGATTGATGAATCCGTCACTGAATAAGCTATGTGGTCTAGAATGCCTTCATGACTTTTGACCACAACCGATAAGAACCCTCTGCCATCCCCTCATAACAGACAGTGGTGTTCGATGCAGGAGTTTGCCCTGAAACTGGAGGGTAATTGGTTCAAACCCTGGCTCTGGCTTTCAGTGTCGTTGTGTCCTTGGGCAAGACACTTCACCTGCATTGTCTACTGATGGTGGTCAGAGGGCCCGGTGGTGCCATTATACGACAGGCTCGTTTCTGATAGTGGGCCCCAGGGCAGCTGTGGCTACATTGTAGCTTGCCACTATCAGTGTTTTTGTGACTGACTGACTAAATTGTAGTGTAAAGCGCTTTGGTCAAGTCTTCTGACTTGCAAAAGCGCTCTGTAAGTACAGGCCATTTACCATTTACCATGACAGCCTCACTGGCTCAATTCCAATCGTATCAATAAAAAACTAAAATCTGATTGTGTCAAAGCATCTGTAGTCTTGTTGCATTTTCTCTGAATCTTATATTGTTCTGGTTTCATCTACATATCCATAGCCATTTTGACAGAAGCAACAATCTTCACTGTAGTATATTGGTGATGGCTATGCTTTTTGTATTTTTTATTATTCTCTTTCTTCCTGTTGTGATGTGGTCATCATAATGTTGGCACCCAATGCTTAACAGTTCAATTTTAACTTAGAGGCACTGACATGCATCGTTACTATGATTTTTTTTTTAACCAAACCTTTTTCAAACATTCCTAGTAACATTACCATCCATTATTACAGTACTTTCATGAACAGCACGTTGCTATGTGACGTCTCTTTCTTACCTTTAATTATTTTTACGGAATTTAGAAAAGCTTACTTGGAAACAATATGACTTTAGGTATCTCTAAATAATAAAGATAAAACAGTCATTTTAGTAAGAACTCTCTCTACACATCCAAGTGGACCATATTAAAAGCAAAAGGTTTGGTTCATCCTTCGGGAGAACTCCTCTCCTGTTTGTGTCCATTGCGAATAATTTTCTTGAGCCAATTCATGTTTTTCTTTGAAGGGGGGAAGTCTGGGTGGTTGGTGGAAAAGCTTTCAAGCCCCTTTGCTTTGAACATCAAACCGCTTGTCTTAAGATTTGCACTCGGTGAGAGAAATGAAGAGCACAGAGTGAACAGAGCAGAAGAGAAAGAGAGATAGTGACATGAGGAGAACCGGGCAAGGTGTCAGGTGAATGATTTTAAAGTTCCCCTGAAGGGCTGCACTGCCGGCACAGATAAGGACAAATTCCAAATGTCACGATGGCTTGGAAAAGAAATTAAATTTGATTCAGAAAAGGACATTTTTGACACCCTGAATGAATGATTCATATTTTGCTTTAATGAGCCTTTGAGTTAACAAGTTGTCCCTTAGAAACACAGTTTTGGTGTTATCATTTCGTCCTGCTCCTTCTGTGCCTGCCCTTTGGCCACCATCACTGGCAGGAGTTGTCCTCAACTGAGTTGAAGGACATGATTAACAATGTACCCAAAACGAGGTTAGGAAAGGTCTTTTTCCCCTCTAGTGTTAGTGGTGTATTGTAAAGCTGTGGAACAAACTGGGAATTAAATTAAGGATCAAGATAAAGGTTCAGCGTACATGGCAGATTAACAAAGCTGATGTCATGGATCAAGAGACAAAAATAATCATAGATGAATGAGGTTATCCAATCGGATCCAGAAACTGCTTGTAGCCGCTTTTGTTGTGCAAAAAAGGAAAAAACAGTGTTAAATGATTCATTAGATTACCGGTATATTTGCAAATTAAGGCACAAACGCAGTACATTTATTGATTTGAGAAGGTGACCTTTTCCAGTGTCTGTCTTTTAAAATTCACACAGTTCGCAGAGTACGTCACAACAGAGGGAAATAATAATTTCTATTCAATAAATACATAAAATGTTCAGTGACTTCAATGTCAGTTGGAGGTTAGATTTAAATTGCTGAATGAATGAAAATGTTCTTTTAGTTATTTTCTTTCTAAACAAAAAACTACCTCTTTAAAATACCCAGCAGATTTTTTTTTTTATTTTTTTATTTGAAGTGCTTAAAAACACTTCATTTTAGAGTAGATTTTAGAGTAATTTTACAGTTTACTTGTGACCTAAAAAAATGTGGTGTTGGCCAGAAAAAATAAATCTTAGAAGCTTGAACCGTTGAAGAATGTGAACAGATTACTACAGTTAATATTCAAAAGCCTAAGATAGTGTTAAATGTCATCTGGAGGAAGTTTTAAAATATGCAGGAAAGTTGGTCCTGAGGAATGACTCTAAAAACCACATGCAGAAGGTATGGATTAACTAGATATTTTGGCTGTTTTAAAAAATGTAGTTGAATGTTGGTTAGTTTGAATTCAGGTTTGTCTTCTAACCTTTCAACAACAAAAAGTTTTACTTCACAAGCTTGTTTATATATATATATATAGTATTTTTCTGATTTTAATTTTGGTCTATAAAGACTTATTAGAAAAATAATTTAGTTATTTCAGGATTGATTGATTATGTATTTTAATCTAATTTTAGTTATAAATGTAATATTTCAGAAAGGTCAGTCAAATTATTTCAGTTTAATTCATATTTTTATAAATTCAAATGACTCATGATTCTGAGCCCCAGATGTTGTACCCACAATAGCTCACTCAATACTCCTCTGTACTTTGATTATGTTTAACATGCTCCTACTAAACATTCCTCAGAGTGTTTACCGCAGTAAAACAAAGGCTGTGCCCACGATAAAGTTCCTCTTTCTCTGCATTACACCTTATCCACAGATTAACCCCGGTAAAAAATGGAAATCTTTATTAGATGACTGTTGTGGGCCACAGCCATGCCATAAAGGGATGAAAGATCCAAGCAATAGCAGAATTCCCTCCAAAAATGTTGGAAAAGCACTTGGCACTGTCATAAAACATCCTGTGTGAAACCTTATTAGAAAACTGCCATATGAACACATCTTTCTAGAACAGCCAAAGAAACTATAGAAGTAGCAGAATGTCACTTAACAACTTCGGGCCACAATGATATATTTTAATTTGGCTGTAACTCCTTTTGCTAATGGCGTCTGTTGGTAGAATGAACAGCTTACTGCAGGATCTCGAATTGATTCGAAAACCTCAGATGAATTTTAGATTTATACTGGTAGCAGTAATAAATTTGCTGTTTATTTCATGTTTTATCTTTCAATGTATTCTGCTTTTGTTGTAAACTGTCAATGCATAAATGTCATCCAACCCTAGCGATGTAGAAAATTCGACTCTGACGCCTCTTGATTGTAATCTACAAATTTTATTGACTGCAATGAAAGGACTTTGCCACTATCTAGCAACTGGAAGCCTGCACAAATATAGTAAGATGTGCTGAATTGTAAATTTAATAATAAACATTTTTTTATGCTCTATATTTAAATCAATGGTGTGTTTAATTTTGGATCTGAGTGAGAGCAAATAAGCATATAAACTATTTAATTTATATTTTTTTGTATTTGGATTGCAAAGAAGTAAAAATGCCCTTAAGTCCTCGATCTTAAAAAACAACATTAAAGTTCTCTAATTTTGTTGGTCACAAGTATTTAATGGTGATAGTCGTATGCAATAGCATAATCTGGCTGGTGCCACTAAATATTTCAAATTAAATATAACTAGAAGTTAGAAATTCAGTCTTCCTTCTCAATCCGATAAACGTCAAATAATTAAGTTTTTTTTTTTAAAAACCTTTTAGAAAAATTTACAAAAATGGTGTAGACTTAGACTTATAAAAAACTTTATTGTCATTTTATATGCTAGGAGTATATACAAAAGGAATTTTCTTTGCATACAGCTTACAACAATGTAATGTTGGGAATGAAATAAACATTACCCGTATAGTGCAGCAGTGATCAGAACGTAATAATGTAGGTAAAAAAAAAACAAGTTTTTAAAATAGTGGTGCAAAGGGCATTAATATGAAAAGGTTCAGTGCAGTGCAAAATAAATATGATGCAAAATGCAATAGATCATTTAGTTGTATCCTATTTAAAAGGATTTAAAAAAGTCCATGAAATATTAAAGAAGGCAAACTTTGCTTAATGCAGGATATATTTTTTTGCCTAGATAAGTAAAACAATTAAATACAAAGGTTATTTTCTATTTTTCTCTTTGTTGATTTGATTCTTCATTTACGTATTTATTAATTTTCTTTCATTTTGGGTTTTCAAACAGGATATATAATACTAAAGTGGCCCATACCTGCTCAGACAAATGCAGAACTATAATTGTATGTGTAAAGCAGTGTATAATTTATTTGCATGACTTTCTTGTCCAGACCCTTAGTCTATATTTCTGCATGTTCTTCTGTTTTGGCATTGGTTTAATTTTTTCACACAATCTGTTAGTGAGGTTTTATAGTGACAACAAGTACAATATCTATTACGTTCGCAGGGATAAGACCCTGCCCTTTTCTGTGTCATATTGTCAGAATAAATATTAATTTATGCTCTGGCTTCCCTGAGACATTATTGCAAATGTTTACAGTGGGTTTTGTTTCCAAGACCTGTCAGTCCTGCTCTCTTTCCAAAGTGGAATTTCACTCGTGCGATGGTGGCCAGCTGGTCGGGCTCAATATCAGGGATGTGCTCTGTACAACAATTTCATGTTACAGTCTAAGACTCTCTGGAGGCACGGCTGTCACAACTTAGTGCTCCTCTTCTTTTGCTTACACTGTTTTTGTTGTCAGCGCTCCTTGTATACGAGGAAAGGAGGAGTCATAGCAGCCAGATTGCCTTTTGGCAGCAAGTTTAATCAAAGAGGGCTTCTTTCAGTTTAGTAGAGGCTTCCCTCTACTAAACTGAAAGTAGTGTGCTAAAAGCTGTTTCTGTGAAGGAATCCTTAAAAAATGGGTCACACTAAATAGCACAAATAATGTTTTTTTAATTTTCCATGTGTGACTAAAACTTTCAACCCTCCATATTTTTGTTTTAAGAAAAAAGTCATTTTTAAAGAATATTTGTAGAAAAAAAAGTTTTAAAGGTCATATTTTTTTTAAATGCAACACAGCATAGTATAGAAGTATTGCTACAAAAAAAATGCACTATTTTTGCACGCCACGCATCACTTTACTTGGATTTATCACTTTACTTGGATTTTCACTTTATTTGGATTTAGTTTTTACATATGCATAGATATACGTACAGATATATAGACAGAAGAGCTATATTTTTATATATTTTATCACTTTTTATCTTATTGTTTTATCTTTATTATATTGTATAGTTGGATGTGTGTATATATTATATAAAACTGTAACTGGAGTGTGTAACAAAAGGATTTCCCTCTGGGATTATTAAAGTATTTCTGATTCTGATTCTGATCCTGATGTTCGTTTTCTCAAAATTGTTATTATCATGTTCAAAGCTAAGAATAGGTTCTGAAAGTGTGAAAGAAAATAAATAAACACCCAATGTGAATTTACCTCCACTCTCCAGGAGCATTTTAAACGGTTAGAATACGAAAGTCCGGATGAATGTCATGCAATATTAATAGCTTGGTGACCAAGCGAAGCTTCAAGATCCTTAGAGATTTGGAAGCATTTCATGTAAACCCAGTTTTCCCGTATTACACCAGTGATGACAGTCAGTTTGTGGCAGAAGTTGTTCAATAAACTGCTAATATAGCTACTGCCCACCTTCAGATCTGAGATGGTGCTCGCTCACAATAAATTTAGCAGTGATGAAGCGGCTTTAGTCCTGCCTAACCAGTTTTAAACCACCATCAACCCCCCCAACTAAACCAGTGGTAGGGTGTGCCAAGAGAATATGAGTTGCCAAGATATGCTTCAGTAGATTCTCCACTGTGAGTGTTTAAATTTGGAGTATGGGGTTCAAGCATCGTCTGCTCTGCCCATATTTTCTCTCAGATTGATGGAATTTCTTTTACTGGGCAATGAATTGCATTTGCAACGTCACACATTCAAAACATGCAATTTCCAAATTAAAAAGATACAAAATTGTTTGTCACTTTAAATTTCAACAAGAATATTTCATTTACTTTCTTACTCCGCCGTATAGAATAAAAGAGCTGCAGCTAAGAACAGTAAAGGCCCACGACGATGGACGATGCACATGAGTGCATTCAAGGCTAGACGACAAGGAAACTCTGCAGCCAAACCACTTGTTGTTGGAGCTGTTAAAAACTGAACCAAAATAGCTATTTCAATATTATACAAAAAAACAAAAACAACATTGCAGTTTTGATATGTGATTAAATAGCATAACTAGTTCTGATCAGTTTTGGTAGACTGATATGTACAGATACCTGTCACAACATTCCACATGTGCTTGTTTTACTTTTTTTTTATTCTGTTTTTATTCTACGTAGAATTAGGTTTTAGACAAAATTGCTTTTGTCTTAAAAACACCATAACATCAAGACTCATTAAGTCTTAAGGTGATTTTAATTAGCATCTTGTTTTCCCTAAGCAATCTGAAAGTTAGAATAGTGATATATTGTCAGATTGCAGCAGTAATAAAAGGCGTTCCTATATCTGGCTCATATATAGAGGAAAAAAAGATGACATATTAGATTATTTTCAGTACATGATCTTAGTTATTGTTGTAGCACAACCTCTAAACATCAGCAGATGATTTGTGCTATCAGCAAACTACTGTAACAGAATGTAAACTATTGTATTTAAACCCACACTTCCTGGATTGCAGATTTTTGTAGCAATACTTCTGAATGCTGTGTTGCAAAAAATAACCACACATCCATTTCACATATTCCCATTAAATTGTTCTCTGTACACAATTCTTCAAAAGGTTGCAGAGAGATGTCCTAATTGTGGTGTTACAAATTCTGTTCCAATGCATACACTGTAAGAAGGTGCCTTCCTGTTTTGGAAAGTTATAGTTAAGAGTAAGGCTATAGCTATTACAGTAGTTATTTTAGTAACTTATTTATCAACTTTTTTTTTTTTATTGAAAAAAACTCTTTTGATTAATACAATTCATCAATAAATGCGCACACTTAACTTGAAATGATTATAAGTTTTAAAGTAATTGTAAATGGCAAAAATGGGAAAATAAATGTGATTTTATAAACAGGAAACTATTATTTCGTTAATTAATTTGTTGACTACTTTTTCTAATTAGGGATTTTAATTAGGTAGCAGCTGGGGATACTAGACTTTTTCTTTTTTTTTTTTTTACAGAATTTGAACCAGGTGTTTGTAAAACTATGCAAGTTAAGGAGTTCTGAATTTACAGAGCAGAGAATATTTTTCCATCTTGATCTAAAATATTTTCTTTGTATTTTTGGCAGTTTTGGCTTCATTACTTTTTGGATTTGCTTGCTTTTAAACCAAATGGCTTTTTACTTCAGTTATAGATTTTATTTTAGATAAAGATTTGTTTTAGCAGTAGTCAAAATATTTTTCTTGTTTCGTGAATGTGTGATTTAAAATTCTTTTTACAAAAAAAGAAATGTTTTTTCTTGTATTTCTATATCTTAAGAATTTTTTCCCAATCCAAAATAAAATATATAAATATTGTTTTCAGTGATAATTGTGTTTACAAAATCAAACTCACTAGTTTTTTTTTTCAACTAGTTTTTTCACTACCAAATTTATTAAGATCTATTACTGTTTTTTGACACCTAGTTTCCATTTTGCTTTGTTAACCATCAAGAAGGCTTTTGAGGCCAGTTTAAAAAATGCAAGCAGACTTGTGTCTTTTCAGGACATTTCACGCCAGCGTCACTTGTGTTGTAAGCGTTACGGCACAGTTGGTGCGGATTCACTGGCTGGGGTTGATGTGTGAAAGTGGCACCACTTTATGAGCTCGGTCCATGAAAGTGGCATTGCCTCACCAGTCAATGGCATGAATTATGTATGGCAAGAGAAGGTGAAAGCTGTGTTCTGCATCATCTGCAGGCTGTTGAGCAAATTAACATTTGGACAGCCATTTGCTGGATTTAGGAGGGGTTCAGGCCTTATTTAATGGCTTGCTTACAGCTCAGGAATAAATCTCCTAGTCATTTTTTTCTGAAGGGTTTCTCCTCCTCGAAATCATCTTTGACTGACTGAAGCAGCCCCCACTCTCCAGGAGCAGACTGGAAGGCGTGGGCAATGGAAAGGGCAGATAGATGTGATCTTTAATTGGCTAGCTTCCTGTCAGCTCTAATCAGAACCTGTGTTCTGTCATCTGGACCCTTTGCAGGTTGTTTCTCTGAAAGACAGGCCTTCAATCTGACATGTTCATTTTTTTTCCCACAGAGCCGTCTGGGCTTTATATGTAACTGGATTTTTCTTGTCCGTTTTTTTTTTTTCTTAAATGAACTGCCTGAGCTCAGCCTGTAATGTGCCTCACCTTCCGGGGCATATCTACATCACTGATAATGTAAAAATGTTTTTAATTGGTCTATTTCAAGATACAGTAAAAACTAACAATTTTATCAACAGATATTTATAAATTAAACTTAGTGGTTGTCTTTAAAACCTTCACATTAGCTTTTCTTGGACATTTATTTCAAGAGTTTGAATCACAGGTTTCCCTTTAACATGAATTTTCAACAATAATTGTACTCAAATGTAGAATTCTTAAAAATATTTTTGAGTCAAAGTAAAAAATAACTGCTGAAAAAAGTACTAAAGGAAGCGTAAAAAAGTATTTGTTACAAAGAGTAAGCAAGTCCTGAGAAATGGGTTTACTAATCATATTATAAGACGGACCACGATGATCTCTCTGTATTAAAGACTAAAAGAAAGTAATAAAAGAAATAAGAAAATAAATGTAGACAGAATAAACACACTTTTAAATCATTTTTTACATAAAACATATATAAACTATTCTTGAAATATGTCATTTATGTATATAAAAGACTTTCATGAACTGCTGGGAGTAGGGCAGGGAACGTATTTCCATAGGATATTGGGTACAGATGAGGGATTTTCAGAAATAATCTAAATGCATTTATTCTCTCACCAAAGTTATTAAACGTTTACACAATATATTTTTTCCTGCCTTTTATAATTCAGTTCAGTTTCTTCATATAGCTCTACTTTACATCATGCCATCTCAAGGTACATTACAGAGACGATTCAACCAGATCGTACCGTAAGATTTATAAAAGTTTTAAAATGAAACACAGCTGAGTGCATTGAGTCATTGATTTGCAGGACACACTCATCCTGGATGAGCATGTGGAGAAGTAGATATTTGCCTCCGTTTTGATGTTGACTCTACAATAATCCCTGAAGCTGAGCATTCACGCAGCAACAGTGGAGAGAAAAAACTCCCTTTTAACAGAAAGAATCCTCCAGCCAAACCAGGTTAAGTGTGAGCGGCCATCTGCAGAATCTTACTGGGTTTCAAGGAGACAGAAGCATAAATACAAAAGGAAGATAGAAGCACTGATCCCCTTAATGCTTTTGATGTTAGCAAAGGTAACAGTAAATTAGTTCCACAGGTAGG
>NW_015150496.1:901063-906103 GCF_000732505.1 Cyprinodon variegatus | reverse complement strand
TGGGGTGGCCGAAGTCCGATATTCAGTTTTAAGGCCGATACAGGCCGATATCGATAGGGGGCCGATTGTATCATGCATCCCTACAGACAAGCTCTGAAACTGTTTTCCCTCCAAAGGGATAAAACAGTGCACATGCATATAAGTAGTTGCATTCCTTCATACACCTCAATCAGTGGTGACCCGGATGTATTTCTGGTTGTGCGTGGTTGTGAAGGTAGAGACCATGCTACAGGTGCAGATCAGATAATGAAAGGCTCTGTGGTTCTAACCTGGCAAATCAGTATGGGTGAGATAGCAGCCGTTTTAGGTGCTCTGTATTCCCCGACCTGATCCTTCTATCTGAGATGATTATCCTGCTGCAGTGACCAATAGGGGGCATGTTTCAAGATGTCTGTTTTGGAGTGGAGATTTATATTTGGATGCCAACTTTTCAGTACATGGTGATGTAACTCCAGCTTCATTGAGACGGTCAAAATTTAAAGCCAGAATTATACCAGTTGCTTGTTAATAGTTAGAAAAAACATGTTGTAGAGGTTAACTTTTATCTACTAGCATGTAGCCTTTGGTCCTGCATGTTCAATTTTGATTTAATGTAAATAATTGTGTGCATTCATTTCATTTTTTTATTTATTTATTTGATTTCATTTTAGCATATTGCAATTAATGTTGTAAAACTATTTCAATCTGGTCAGAAAAAGCAAAACAAACAAATAACTATTTCAAATCCTCTCCTTAATTGCTAGGACATACATGCCTACAGTAAGGCGAAGGAAACTTTTTACTGATGCTGTAGGCTATAAAAAAAATCAGCTGCCTGAGTTTCGTTGAAAGCACACAGAGTGGGACATTTAAAGTGAAAAAGCAAACTGTGCATCAGGGTCTGCTGTTATGGGCTCACTGTGATTTTCTCTCTGCATTCCCACTCAGGTTTTGGACTGTTATTCATAAGCTCGTCAGTCTTATCACACCCCATTGGTCTGATTTTCAATCAGGGAAACATTGTGGAAATTGTTATAGTTCCTTTGCGGAGCTTTGAGTCTGACCATTAAATTAGCTTGTTCAATCAGAGTTTCTTCCTTGTTTCTCATAGACCTTTTGGATAAAGGTTTCATAATAAAATACAGGCTACAATACAACCTCTCCGGGGCAGTGACCCATGACTCATCTTAAAAGCTAGCTTGAGCTACGTACTTGACCTTTTTCTTGGTGGAAAATAAAACTAGATTTTGGACCTTTGGATTGATGCAGTTACCCTTATGAATTCCCTCTTCAACGTGCTCTTTAGTCTTGCTAAGATTTTTCTCGCTGCCATCCCAAGTGTTACATGCTTTTCCCTCAATCTTCATTCAGGAGAAATGTCTGGAGCCTTTAGAATAAATGAAGCCCAGTAATAAAGGCTATGCATCCACTGATTGACTAAAATATCTTAACTCCATTTCCATCGCTTTCTGCATTAGTGACCCACTTGGGTAATTTAAGCTGCCGCTCTTTATTACTCCCATCTTAGCTGGAGGAACTGAATATTTCACTGATACCTTTTTGAGCATACATTGATATTTTTTAACCACTAAAGAAGTTAAATCTCACTTTGAATAAAGATAAGTTTTGAAATGTTTAAATACTTCACGAATATTGTCGGACCAATTTGAACAAACTTATACTGGGAAGTTTGGAAAGCTGGTTGCAGCTGGTCAAATTGCAACTGCTGTAAAGAAGTGGTCTGGAAATTAGGCCCAGTTTTAGTCTTTTTATTAACTGCATAACCAAGAGGTTATGGTATACCTTTTATTTAAGTGTCAAAGTCAACCTTTTTATTAAAACGGGTAGATTTATAGCAAGTCAAGAACAAATGTATGAAAACTGTCTAAAATGTGTAGGAACACTGATAAAGCAGATTATTTCTAGGGAACCTTAGAAAAATCTCAACTGTTTGACAGCTAATTCCTACTGATGATTCTTAATAGTTGCCTTATTTGTTTTTTTTTTTTTTTTTTAAGACAATTATGGCCAATAGATCCTAGCAATGCTTTGTGAAATTGCAATTAAATATGAAAACACATAATCATTCAATACAACAAATCCTCTAAATAAAAATCTAGCAATATTTCAGTCTTATTTAAAGAACAGCTTTACATTTTTCCATGTATGGGTAAGGTTTTGCAACACTACAAAGATAAAAGGATCAGGTTCATGACAAACTTTAGCTGAAATATGTTCATTTATAAGCTGCAGATTTAACACATTTTTGTGACTTTGTTTTCTTTATTGAGATTTCATTTCCTGCCTTGCTCTTAGACAAAAAAAATGTGGCTCTTATGAGGCTTAACTTTTTAAAGGTTAAGATTTTTTTGTTTTTTTGTGTGTTTCTCCCCATTTACTATACAGTAGTGTAGCTCCAACAGCCACTAGTCGTGAAAAAACACACGGTCCCTTATTAAAATTCAGATAACTTTGCAATACTGTATGCATGTATTTATGAATTTGAATCATTTTTTGAGCTTTTAAGATTTGATATATATATATATATATACATATATATATATGTGTGTGTGTGTATGTGTATTGTGTTTTTCCTGCTGGTTTCCGTGTGAGCGATGGGTTTACGGGAGATAACATTCACTTGAACTGTTGCACTTAAAAACAAACAAAAAGTAAACACCAGCATCTGCAGAGCGAAACACTCAGTAATGCTATTTGACTAACCCTGATTACCTCTGTCCTTCTCTCTTTCTGTTTTCCTCCAGGTAAGCAGTTTCTCTGATCTCCACTGGGAATGATAATGGAGGTGGGGGGTGTAAGCTAAGCGTGCATCCTGTTGCTGTCGGCCCTGAGGATGGTTTCAAGCCGCTGAAATGTGAGGCAGGAGCAATTAAGGTGATGCATCGAGCCAGTGTGTCCATAACTGAGATGCTTCCAGGTTTGGTTCTGGCAAAGTCAGCAGTACCAACACAATGGGGTGAATTCCCTCCCATCAAACTCTGCAAACACTTTCCAGGAAGGCCTTCAGCAGACAAAGAGGAGAGGTTTGAATGTAAGGGTGTGCTCACCCTGAGAAGGCTGTTTTGTTGGATTGCTGAAGCAATGCGTGCGTTGGTGTGTGTACAAAAGAGGGAATAGGTTGTTTTACAGTTTGGTAGTTAAGAGGCACTTTATTTTACCGTGGCTCTGTTAGATACTCTGTCAGTTGTTAGATTTGTAGTCTAGAAAAAGGAAAGCCCTGGCTGTTATTGACCACTTTCACAATAAACGGAGTGCCTATAAGGTATAACATTATTATTTTTATATTTCTCAAAATTTGAAGGAGTATTTAAGGATTTTTTTTTGTTTGTTTGCTTTTTGTTTTTTTTACTGGATAAGCAAATTTCGAGTAAAACCCTTAAATAGCTATATTGTGACTTTTCTAGCACTCTTGCCTTTCAATAAAATTGTACAAATGTTAGTTGGTTATTTAGCGCTACTCTGTTTGCTGCTCTCAGTTGCTTCATATGCCGCTTCCAGCTGGCCAACTGTAGCTTAAAAAAAAAAATCAAAACCTTGATGAGATTGACAGATTGGGCTCCTTTCACATTCCTGGAGGCAACTAAATCTGCTAAATCTGTCTTTCTGGTAGCAAAGCAGAAGTCTAATAGCTTTCTTTTAGAAATCTGACCAGGAGCAAGTAACAATAGGTGGGGAAGGGGTAATGGGTTACTGCAGCAACTTTTTCACTGTCTCAAAGATGGGACAATAAACTCTAGAAAAATATGACAGTTTTTTGAATCAAAAAGTTTAAAACACATTTTACTGAAATCCACAAGTAATTGAATAGATTAGCATAAAACAACTGTTAATGGTGTTCAGGTCTAGTTTGGCCAGCATGCGCAACCAATCCAGTTTGTAGGAGCCATAAGTGGATTTCCAGGTTAGTGTCTTCAAACTTATCCACTCTTAAAGCCGGTTTTGAAAGGTCTCCCTCTCTCCAACCAATAAATTTATAGTATATACCCAAACCATCTTTCCTCTGAATGGGGTCTAATTTCTAGTTTGATTTGTGCTTGTTTCAGAATTTTTGACTTACCATGTGGACTTATCGGAATAGGGAAACCTTATTTTTGGTGACAACTAGGCCTGTCACGATAACAAATTTTGCTGAACGATTGATTGTCTCAAAACTTATTGCGATAAACGATAATATTGGAATGGAAATGACGTAATAATGCATGTGATTTCCTGCCAAAGATAAACACAATTTATTTTCATCAAAACACTTAACACTGCAACGGGTTAACAAAATAAAACGAGAAATAAAAATCAAATGGACTCTCAGTCTCTGTTAACTAAAAATACACTTGAATAAAAGCTAAACACAAGATAAAACCACAGTGGAAATAAAAACCACATTCAACCAAAAGAGCACAGATAATGAAGTCTGTAGTGGAATCGCCGTTTGTGATATGTATGTTTTCCTGGGGAGTTCATACTGTCTATCAAATGTCTGCAACATTTTTCGAAATGCCGGCTTTTCAACAATATTAAATGGGAGCATCTCTTTAGCAATTAAATGAACTACGCTGTCTGTGAGCGCGTGCCACTTTGCGCCGTCCTTTTTGTATGCTCCCTGTCGATTAATTGCTTCAGTGATGGTGGACTGTCACGAACTGGAAGACGCAGATGGGCCACCGCTTATATTTTTTGTACCTAGATAGAGAAACTTTGCTGGGTGGTTGCGCTTTAGGTCCATGTGTAGGTTGGTTGTATTGCTGCTCTTAGTTGCTACTGTTTTATGACAAATGCGAGATACTGGCTCGCATAGGTTCAGTGGTTTGCCTCTCTCATTTTGTTTGAATCCGAAATATTCCCACACTGCGGCTTTTGCGTTCGGCTTTGAAACCAGTTCCATTTCGAGCTTTTCCCCCCCAACATAAGATGTGTCATCAATAAAAAAAAGAAAAACACAGGCAGAGACGATATAGCCGATAAATTAAATGACGTGGATAGTTTTTATTTATTGTGCGATTAATTGATTTATTGATTATCGTGACAGGCCTAGTAACAACCCCC
>NW_015150496.1:893739-900348 GCF_000732505.1 Cyprinodon variegatus | reverse complement strand
TACACACTGTAGCTTTAAATAAAAAACGTAAATACAATGTTAGCTTATTTTGAATACAAATCCCTGATAGCTGTTATTAAATGAGCACAGATTTCTTTTCCATCCTTGTCTTCACACCAACTTGGTGTTTTTAGTTTGTTTTTAAGGTTAAAGGTTGGTTTTCTTCTGCAATCTAACAACAAGTTGACCAGTTGAAGTATAGTATCCCTGGTAGAAATAAGTAATTAGGATGAGCGTGGAGTTCAAAAAAAGGTTAGGCTGAGTTTCTTAGCCTTCACTTTTCTCTTTTAACCCTGCCACAGTCAAATCCGTTGCATGTATCCAAGATACCTAAGCAGCCCATGCTGAGCCAAGGGGGAAACGGGAGCAAATAAATAAACTAGAATACCACTTGACTGACACAAAGCTGCAACAATTTGCTCTGCTCCATGACAGATTCAGAGCATATTTTCAGCTCCATTATTGCCTTAGTTTATGTTTGCTGGACAGACAAATAAAGGAGCATTTTCCAGGCAAATAACCACACAGTACAGCTGCAAAAACAAGTCATTATGGGTTTAAGTGAAACCTCAGCCGCACGCTCTGAATGTCCATTACCAGGCTTTAACTTGTCTTTGTGAAAGCCGAATCCGCAGCCCTCCGGACTGATGGCTCTTGTTGTTCTTCTATTCTTGTTTTGCAAACTTTTAGGGATATTAAAAAAAAAGGCAAATTATGGCAAACAGCTTTGACAGATTCATTATGTTTAACCCAAGGTACACAGTGGAGAATTTGATGTGTTTTGACATTCTGCTCTGCCAAAATCTCTAATCTGCCGAGCTGACAAGTTGCCAAGATGGAAAGTAATGAGCCACTTGGAGAGTGACTTGCTCTCAATGCCTGAGTCGACTGTAAATTGGGTAGTGTGTGTAAATACTTACCATGGAGTTTAGTAAGGTACACAGACGAGTCCTGTGATATTCCACAGTTTGAGCCCTGCTTTCTCAGTTCTCCCCAAAGCAGTAGATCAATGGTTGTCATGGTTTCTTGCTAAATCTTGAGTCTTTAATGTTTTATTTTCAATTAATTTGGTAATTTGAAAAACAGCTGGGCACATTGTCCAAACACAATTGTGTAGTGTGTGTGCACATGGTTTTGTCCCCTTCTGGGGACATTTTTTAGAAATATGCTACATTTTGGGGACTTATAGGTGAGGGTCAGTCTAATAATGTAGAAATGAATGCAATATAAATGAATGGAACGTAGGGTAGTGTAATACCACCTGTGTGTATGGGGAGGTCATGTATTTGGGAAGGATGGTCATGGCGGCGCCTCTAGGCAGCGGCCAGGAACAGCTCTCGAGTAGTCCAAGTTACTGCTGGTGACAGGGAGGTTTGTGTGTGTTATTCAGACTAAACTGGAAGGCGCCTGCTTATTGTGAACATACAGTAGTTCAACAGTCTTGTTCTCTGATGTGTTATTAATGGGCTTTTGGCAACAACAGCTTGCTAGAGGTCCAGGAGTTAATGATCTGAATGCATCTTGGGCACCAAATGTCTAAAATTATTTCAAATATAAATATTATTTTAGATGCGGTTTAACTTGGTTTGTTTTGGAAATCACATTTGTCTTTCACATACTTCAAGTCAACCATCTCTGCTGTTGATGATGACGACACAGACAGACTTATAATTAGCCTAATAATACTACAGCTACAGTATAGCCTAAACCAAGGGATCTACAAGGACATTTCTATCCAGGGAGACCTGGAAGTCCATGACTCCTGATATTAAATGGGAAGTATTATAGAGTCCAGAAAACCAGCACATATTATAATTTATGAAAATAAGTTTGGTGTAGTTCAAATTTCTGAACTCATACAAAATGTGAACATGTCAGTCTGAACAAACTCAATAGGACAGTGACTCCTGTTACACCTAAATTTAGAAGATGCCAGACTGCACAACTTGTCGTTGGAGCAGCATCATTAAGGACAAAACCAACAAAGACACCAGCTGTGCGATGGGCTGACAGCAGGTTCTATCAGTAAAGCTGGATTCTAAGAAAAAGGGGAGGGAGTATGAAGTAGGAGCAAATTTTCCAGAAGACTTTTGGCTCAGTTTGATAAATTATTTTGACAGAGTTAAATCATCAGTTAACACACCTGTCACACAAAACAACCCCAGACCGCTAATTTGAGGTCAAGATTTGGTTTCCCTTTGTAAAAAAAAAAAAAAAGCCAATCATCTGACAATGTGAACGTAGCTTAAAAAGATTTTTTAATAATTTCCAATCCAGCATTTGAAGACCTCCAGTTTGCGTAGTAAGCTCACCATCACACCGGTCCACACTAGAGGGACAGAGCAGGAAAAAGGAAAGGTTCAAACAGGACTGAAAAAGACACTCATACCAGGGAAACATCTTAATTGATAATTGTCATCATCATGGTTTTTTCTCATCTCCCCTAAAGTTTGCTGATACCATTTTGACTGTGAGACCTCCTGTAATGGCCTCCACCCCAAAACACAGAATACAAAGACAGACTACTGCACCTTAAATGCATCAGGGAGCGTTATCACAGATCCTTCCTCACAGCAGCTGACTTTATAACCATCACTGTTCCCAACAACCTCATTAAGTTGTTACATTCATGCTGATTTTTGCACAGTTTGTCTTAGTCAGTTAAATGATATGCTGTCATTTCATTTTTTTTGTACATCTCCTGTGGGGAGGATTTACCATCAGGCAATACTAGGCAGTAGCCTAGGGCCCCAAGTTCCTGGGGGCCCTATAAAACTGTGTTTCCATGTATGGTTAATACAACTATTCCTTATTTGTGCACATTAATTATGTTTTTGATAAAAATCCTTCGGCTAAAAGGCCATCAGAACGCTGATAATATTAAGTGTGTCTCAGCACCCCTCTTCAGTGTCCACCATATTGGATCAGTCCATTTATTGCACATGTTCAGAAAGGTCCAAACAGACAGCAGCAAACCATTTGAAAACAAACGATGCAAAGAGCAGTGATGCCAACTTAGCGCTTTAGTTGCTATATTTAGCCACTTTTCAGACCCCTCTAGAACTTTGATTTCTAAAAAGCTCCTAGCGCCAAATCTAGCGACTTTTTTCTGCTACTGGAGACTTTGGAGACATCTAAAAGCAGCGAACTCTGCTCTCCAGAGCAAGTAGATTGGTAACCCCGCCTCCTGCTCTCCTCTATCTTGTCTGCTGTCATGATTCATGCAGCTATTATTTCATCCAAATGAAAAACGTAGCACAGATAAGCAGACCGTGTCTTGTCTACAGTGAAAAGAAGGACTGGGTTATTTACTTTTGCCTTTTTGGAAACACAGGAAGGAGCAATCAGCTAAGTGAGCTTAGTGCTTGGAAAAAATCTTCCATTCCTTTAGAGACAGCATTAAAATTCAGCTGAGTACAAAACATAGAGAGGAAAACAAGAAGAAAAGTGACAAGAAGAGAGGGACAAAACCTAAAACAAATAATGGATATCTATTCTATTAACAATTCTCTATCTGGAGAATGGGTCTGTTTTATGTGCTGTCTTCTCGGTTCAGAGGGGGCCCCCTGCCTGTCTTTGCCTAGGGCCCCACATTTCCTAAATCCGCCCTACTATTGCTAATTTTCACATATTCATTACTGTAAAAATGTCCACAGCTCTTATTGATTTTTATTCTCCAGATACACTGTATTATATTGTAAGAATACTGTAAAGTACAATACTCTATTTGTTTTGTTTTTCCTATCTGTTATTTTTACACAATTTTCTAAGGTACACATTGTGTGACCACTTCCACTATAACCTTTGCTGCTGTAAACACCACAATTTCCCCATTGTGGGACAATAAAAGTATTTTCTATTGTATTTTAAAATCTAACCCTGTATGTCGTGAAGCCCTTCAGTGGAAATCTATTCCTAATCAGCCAGCTTTTTTTCTTTTTTATTGACATTTATAAAATTATCGAAATAAACTATTTGCCTTTCCTTTCCTTTTTCCATCAGAAATTGTTGATTTGTATACCATTGCTTTGTATGTGCACATTTTGCACTTTCACGGCTTATCTATTCATGCACTAGACTTGGAAAAGATCATGGGGCTATAAACACACAGCAGGTCTCTACATTTCAACCGCCATGTTTTGCACATCTTTCATAACAGTCACTAGCATTGTGTCAGTATGTGTTACATAAACTGGAGAATGTGAGAGTCAACATTTATGCTTCTTCAGATGAGATGAGTTCAGGCATGTTGTAGGCTTTGTTACTCTGAGCTTTTCACTATATGATTTATAAGCACTTCTTCATGGCACTACTGTTATTTTAAAAGATGGCGAACAATTTAGATAGGGAAATGTGGGTAAGATAGAAAAAATGACTCGGCAGAAATCCAAACCAGTGTCATTTCAGTAGCTTTAAATGGTAACAGATTCCCTAACAGCTGCTTTGTAAAATATCAGGGGGGAAAAAAGACAGTGACAAATCTGCTTCTATCACATTAAATCCACCTGAACCTTTTGTTTCATCTTTCATCCTGCGCTAACAGGTTTGTTTGTTTTTTACTCTTTCTTGACATTTTAAAAGGTGACACAGCATCTCAGCAGTTCAGATCAGCTTCTCAGTGTTTTTGTCACTTTGTTCATTGAACTATTCCTGATAAGGAGTTTCTTTTACTCTAAGTATCTTACCATTGATACTATCTTAACATTTAGACTAACATGACATTAAAAATACTTAAAATAATTTACAGATAGAAAGTTTTCTGTAAATATCCTTGTTAGAGTAATGATATTGATTTCTCTTTATTTGTATAACTGATTTACAACATATTTTAACTCTTGAGCCCTTAAAAGACAATATTTCTAAAATCCAGCTACAGTATATGTGTTGCAGTTTAGTCTAACTTAATTTCAGACTAATTCAGATCATTGTGATATCACCATATCATCTTTAAATCAGATGGAATAACGCAATTTATTCAACTCTAGCAATTCAACTAAATACGAACTGTAAAATGCAAGTAAATAAATCATATTTTTGGTTTCAGATTTAAGGTATTCAAGAGAGTTGATCTGATTTTATTAAGTGTTTGAGGCAATTTCCTCATTCCTTTAAAGCAGTTTGGGATGGAAAAAGGAACCCCTCCCTCTAGAAATATGTCCATGTGCTGCTGTTGGGGTAAGGTTGATAGGACATATGAGAGTCGGATATGATAAACACAGATGATTACTTTTTATTTTATACTGTAGGAATGAAAGAATTTTGGTTGATGGAGGCTAGTTATACTTTGTAAATAGTAATGATTGCATGTGCAAAATGAATTGCTTAGATTAGGAAAAAAACAAAACTAAATACACTGATCGTATCTAGTAAAAGTTTAATAAATTCAGAAATTTGGAAAAGGGAAACTCTTGACTTGCAGAAGGATTTTTTCAGAGGCTTTCTGTAGAAAGAGATGCAAAATTAAGAGTGAAAAAGTTGCTTTTTATTATTTGCACAGAGCAAATAATATAAAAATGGCAACAAAAATAAAAAATCTGATAATATCCAAAGTTATTAGCAGTGATACTTTAGTCAGTGACTCTTTTTGAGAAAGAAACCGAGCTGAACACAGAAGCAGTTAGCTGAAGTACTTTGTGTAGAGTGAAGACCAATACAGTCTACATATGTTAATGACAGAAAATTGCTCCATTAACCATTAATCTGTTCCAGAAAGAGAGACACAACTTTCCTTTTCCTTTTACCAACCGCCTGTCTGTCCTCAGTTTACATGTAAACAGTCTATACAAAGAACACCAGGCAGATTTGTTTCCCGACACATGAAGAAGACCTTTAACGAGCCAGATGGCCGAACTGTTTGTGGCAAAAATCCCAAAGCTATATAAGCTCAATGAAGTAGACTTTCATGACCCTTTTATTTATTACCAAGAAATGAGTCCTGTTAGGTTGTAAAACCTGTGCAAGTGTAGCACAGTGCATCATTTAATATTAATATCCTACTCTTTATTTTATGCAAGTTGTAAACACAATTAATGCCTCTTGTCATATTAGATTGACTTTTCTGGTCTTAATGACAGTCACCGGTCACCAAATAATTATCATACAGCTTAAAACTTTAGCAACATATTTTATAAAAGTAGACATCTAGTATTACAGACCTTTACAAGCTGGTTTATACTTTTTATTTCACAGCTAAAAGCCATAAAGTACATAAACACGTCAATTTTATCTTTATGTGGTGAAGATATGGGTAGGTATTTTAACTAAGGGCACTTTAAACTAGTGTTGCTTAAAGGGCTACAATTGATACTACACCTACCAGAAAGCTCTGCAGGAATGTTTGTCCTCTTCTGCCTGATTTTCTTTGTTCATATTCTCTCACTACAATTTAGGAAGCAATCAATGAAGGATAAACACTAAGAAGAACCCCTATTAGGAAAATGCATAAACGTTTTCTTTTCAAGTAGGAAATAAAACAGATATTATACAGAACCACTGTATTAAAATTACAATACAGTGATTCATTAAAGATATTTATTTTTAAAGTCTGAACTTTCGTTTATATATATATATATATATATATATATATATATATATATATATATATATATA
>NW_015150496.1:880875-892681 GCF_000732505.1 Cyprinodon variegatus | reverse complement strand
CAGCATGGGGGTGAGTAGAAAATGAAGGCTAATCATGTTTTGGGTGAACTATTCCTTTAACTTTTTCTTCAAGGAAAGATGGATCTAAGCCTCTTTTGTTTAGGCCAAACACTCAGACCCGAACATCTGAGCGGTGAGATTCACAGGACCGGTCAACGTTCTCCAATCGTTTATTATCCATCTTCAGTGAGTGTCTTTGATTGTAGCAAATGACTAGACTGGTACCTAATGTGGCCTTCTACTTTGGTGGCCTTTCTGCTTAAACCTGTTTTTTAATCTGAGATGTTGTTTTGCCATTTAATACATTTTTGTGTTTGTGTTTTGATCAGTCCATGCAACCTCAAAAAGTTTTTCTTTGTAAAATTCAAATAAATCAGAATTATTTTTAAAACGTCCGACCAACAATCAGGTTGATGAGTGCAACTTACACTAGCAGACAGAACAGAACTTCCATTTTTATTGTTTTACATTTAGCATCAACGGCTGGTACTAATAATGTGTGTCTGCTGTGTCGCCTCTGTCATATTCATGACCTTCGGTTTGAGTGAAACCATTTTTCCTGTGAATCTTGGGTTTTGGCAGTCTGAGCAGCTCATGATGGCAGATCTGATCTGGCTGCTGATCATTCAGTCAGATTAGGAAGTCCTACCTGCAAATATAGCTTCTTATCTGCATATCTGCACAGAAGCCTCACCTCTGCATTTATAAACTCTGGTGATGGGACACAGTTCACTCAGAATTTAGAATTTAACGTCGACTCACATTCGTTGCGGAGGACTGTCTCATTGTCTTGTATTGTTTGCTTTAAATGAAAAGCAGTCCATTCCAATCACTGGAGCAGATGGAACGGTCAGTGGCAGTAAATGATCTCCTCTCTGCCTGCCTCTATCTCTGTCTAACTAAATAGAAACTGTCCGCTGATAAATAGAGAGTTAGATTCACTGCCTGAGAATACAAATGACCGATTTCTCCCTATATGGCCAGGTTTTCTTGGAAAGACTGTTGTCTCATGAATATAAAACAATCCTTACAAATCGCTGTCCTCTTCCAGAGTAAAACCAAATATGTATATCATCAAAACCTTAAAAAGAAAATGTATTTATTTTGTTACATTTCAATGACTGATCAGCTGAAACTTAAGTCAAGGATTCTTAATATATATCTGTGAGTGAAAATGTTCTATTACAAGTTAGTGATTGAATAAATCAGCATGAATTGAGTTAATTCAACATTGTAATTTCAAACAGCTTCAAAGAGCAACTTTGAAGCTGTTTGAACCATCAAGGTACGTAGAGCTGCAGTCAGAAGTTAGCAAACCGTCTTGCGGAATATCAGTGGTCCACTTTGAACCATGCAGTTTCTGCTTTTGTCAGGATATTTTGTTGCTGATGTAGTAGTTCATGAATAAAAGCGGGGCTTGTGTAAGTATGTGATTGAAGGATGCTAAATGCCAACATTTTCGAGTCGTTCACAGTTGGATTTTGTTTAGTTTTGCACTATTTCACAGCAGAAGTCATACCAAAAAGCTTAAATCGTATTAAATCCTTAATCAAAGCTCTTCAGTCAACCTAATGTCATGTACAAATATTCAGTCTATGCTTTTGGGTTTTAGTTTTACAGCGATGCAATTAAACACATTATCCTGGGGAAGCAGCAGAGGTGCATCAAATATAGTCATATGAACTCTTCTACACTTTATGCATCATCTGTATTTTTGAATGGGAGGCTTGCTGTGATTCTTTATCTGCTTTCATCACTATTGTGTTATTGGGTTCTCTTTCTGCCTACCGTTTTGGACACATTGATATTGGTATTAATTATGCTGGCACCAATTTTAAGAGTTAAAACAAAAAGATCGAAACATAAATGCCAACATTTTAACTCAACAGATTTTTGTATATTTGGATGCTTTTTTGATAATTTTACCACTTTTGTTTCTATTTGTTTCACTTAAACAAAAATAAATGCTACACAAATTCAGATCAAAATTTTCTTTAGTGGTCAAAACCTCGAGGGGTCCATGGACATTTTATTTCACATTCATTAGTCGATGTCATTGTGTTTTAATATGCCAATAGTTAATCTTTTATGATTATGTCTTGTAATCTGAAATGTATTCTTTAAATAAAATAGTGCAGGATTTCTCCCTTGGAATGTAAATCAGGTAAAGAGGTAAAGATAAGATGGAGGCCGCAGAGACGACAGCTTGGAAATAAATAGATAAATAAATAAAGTGTGGCAGAGGCAGCAGGTCACACCAAGGTACTGTAGAGCTAGCCGTCTCATCCATGTGTGCTACAAGCAAACAGCCTGCTGAAATCTTCAGCTGTTTGTTTTGTTGTTGCTCAAATTTAAAGGTTATCATAATGTTTTTTTTGTTTTTTTTTTTCCAATTCCTAAACAGAAAAAAAAACAATATTATGTTAAGAACTTTATCCATTGGTAATTTCTTCATTTTTTTGTTTTTTCAAGGTAATGGCAATAGATTTTTTATAATTTTAATTGAGAAGGAAGGTTTATTAGACATTAATAAAATACCAAAAATGAGTTCTTAGTGTCAAGTGGCTTTGATTCTTCATAATTATTGAACATTGTTGACAGTTTATCATGTCTAAAACCAGTAGATACAAAATAAAACAGAAGCTATTTCAGACATTGTTGGCTGTAAAGGATTTTTTTCTTTTATTTGACTGCAGCCAAACATTAGCTCCACATGGTTTGTTGGCAAACACTTCACTGAGCAAATGGGTAATTAACATCTTATTACATGTTCATCACAGCTGTTTCTCTACACAATCTGTTTGCTAAAGAGAAATTCAGAGCAATTTTGCTAATTGCTCATGATATAGCTAATCTTTTTTTTTCTTTACTATTTTGTTGCATTTTGCCTTAAATTGATTATTATTTTATGGATGTTTCCTTTTTTTCTTATCTGTTTTTTTCATATTTGTAAAATTCTTTGGTTTACAGTTTTGACTAACCTATTGACATAATCGTCCTCCTTCTGTATTGACATCTGGGCATTTATAGGTCTCCAAACTTCATTTTGTTAAAAGTTTAACTGCAGGGTTGGGGTTTACTCTCTGCTCATTGACTTAGCCAGGCTGAGTCCAGTGTTGGTTCCCCATCATCAGAGGTCTGTCAACAGCTGGTCCTGTCCATCTGTCCAATCCTGAACAGCAACATGCGACGCATGGCTCATTTGGAAGATGGCACCAGCCAAGCTAACAGAAGAGCTATTAAGAGCTTCTCCAGTGCCTTCTGAGACCGTAGCTCTTAGAAGCCCCTCAGAAAGACGGTGCCTGGGAGTCTTGGTGCTTAAAGATAAAACTCCTTACGGTACTTAACCTGGCTGACCCATTTTCCAACTCTGTTGGCCACCTTTACTTCCCACATTTCTTCTCAAGGATGCTTCTTTTCCTTTTTGTACAGTTCCTGTCTTACATGTCAAACAAAAGTAATGCAGAGAAAAGCATTGCAAGGTTTTAGATAATATCATATTTAACTGGATTACAGTATTCTGGCTCTGGATGAGAATTGATAAACAACATAAAGTAGTAAATATTTTTATTTCTTTTTTTTTCTGATTATATTCCCAGTCACACGACACATATTGAATTTCCTAAAAGTGAATTTATCTACTCATTGTTTTCTGCTGAATTTTAAAAATAAGATGCAAAATGCATATAGAAGTGTTCCCATCTCTCTTCTATCTCCCCTTTTCTCAGTCTGTATTTTTTATTTTATTTTTTACATGTAATACATGTCTAAATATATGCATCTAAAGACAGAATATGGAAGTGCTGAAGTATTATAATTTAATTTGGCACTTTCTTCCTAACATGGGGTAGGACTACAATATTTGACAACAAAGATATATATATTTTTTTTTATTTCAACATAATTTGGTTAATGATCAACCAATAACGATGTACATCTATGGTTCATCTAGTTAAATGATCCAAATAAATCTAATTTTGAATTTGTGTTTGGAGTCAAAAGTGAAACTAAGAAATAAGCTATTGTTTGAAAATCTTTCTGTAACTACATTTTCATACACTAACATAAACAGGGAAGAGTTTCGCTTCTCTCTGTATCGCTCTTCAGTCACTACGTTGTAGTGGAAATTATTTATTATACGCTTTACATCCCAGTCTGATTGCTGCACGATTCACTAAAAGAAAACAAGAAAAAAATGATCTGCAAACATGATTGCATAGCAACACTTTCAGCGTTTACAGGGTGTTCTTTTATTTATTTTTTTAAGAAAATTCCATAAAAATTTTTTTTTAAATGTCTTACCTTTCATGTAAAAGTCTGTGAGGTCTACAGTACACTCAAAATCATTGTTTAGTGTACTATAAATCCATCTATACAGGGTTGTTCCATCACCTTACATTGCCTTTGAATGGCCAATGACCTAACATGAGGAGTAGAGAATTATAAGCTTGCACTCAGAACAAATTTGTTCAAAGAAAGTTCATTTGGAATATATGTTTATGTTCCACAGTGCTATTAAATATTTTAGAGGGCTTGTTTATTTTTTTGTAATTGATTAAAATCCACATTTTAAAGTCCTAATTCATGCATGAATGATGGCTAAAAAAATAGCTAAAAAAATCTGTAATTATTTCCCAAATTAAGTCATTTTCAAATTAGAAATATTTATTTATTTTAGTTGCTGTACATGTGTAAGTCTGTGTGGTTTTGCATCAGTGGCGCTTTCAGCTTAAGGTTTCTCACCCATATGAATGTAATCTGTGGAGATACATGATATATTTTATTCACTCGACCTGATTGTGATTCACCAGCTTTGCCTACCGTATTTGAATTTTTATTATCTGATGACTCTACTTCCACGAGCTGCAGGAAATGTGCCACAGTAATCCGTGGATTTTCATGAAGGATAAGGAATTACAAATTACAAAGTTAAATAATACTCCAAGTGAATAATGCAGACCTATGGCATTAAAATTTATAACAGGCTTTACATTGCCTGACATGTGTTATTTGTTGACACTTATCTTGAAATTTGGTGGCTCACTAAATTTGATTACTATCAAAAAATATCAAGTAATTTAGTTAAAAAAGGCAATGCACTCTGCTCATTAATTCGTAAGAGTAATATTGTATGATGTGATTATTTAACTAAAAGCTAATTAAACAAAATAACCAAAAAAAAGGTTTCTGAAAGAGAAATAAGAGAGTGAAAGATTAAAATATCCTGAACCAACTTGTGAACCAGACAAAGATGAAAAAAAGAATGCACTAGAAAAACTAAAAATCTAGATAAGTAATTTTTTTTCTTTAAATAAGTGCAATTGTTCTTGAATTATGAATTTAAAAGAGACATTTTGCCAATAGAGCAAGACAATTTATATTTAGAATAAGAAAAGATAATTGCATTGTCTTATTTCAAATGTCTTTTATCTAAATATCTTATTTTAAGAGGAAATATACCCATTACATTGGCAAAACATCTCATTTACCTACTCAAATTAAGGGTGAATACACTTAATTCAAGACATTTTTACTTATTTCTAGATTGTTTTGCCAGTGTGGACCTTTTGGTAATGGACCAACGTCCTCCTTTCTCAGTGTCTGCTTTGAAATGAAGATTATCTTTGGAGATCAAGTCCCACAGTCTGGAAGAAGAGTTGCGAGGCTCAGATAAACTGAAGTTCGATGAGAATATATTACTGTCAATAATGGTTTGAGGACCCATTACATATGGTGGATCTAGTCCATTGTATTATATCAAGTCCCAAGTGGAGGCAGCCAATAACCAGGTCATTGAAGACTATGCATTCTTCTGCTGAAATACTAATTTATTGTTAAACATATATTATTGTTTTGCCTGGTCCCAGCCCTCACTGCTAAAAGTACCAACTTTAATCACTATGGCAACTAGGGATGGAACGGTTTATGAAAACCGTCCGAACCGTTCGGTTTGACTGTCTCTGTTCGGTTCGCGTGTGTTGCGTTCGGTTCATGCGCTGCTCCTTTTTCTCATAGGCGAAGCATTTACACTCCAGAGCAGAAGGTGGCGGTACTGCGACCAATGCCAACCACCAGTAGTAAACAAGAAGAAGAAGAAGCAAAGCAGCGTAGCCGGGTGTAGAAGAAAAAAAATCAGTTGTTGTGGAGAATTGTGTGAGTATGTTGAGTGGGAAAGAACAGGAGTTGGAAGACGCGCCAGCAGTCTGCGATGACGGCAGACAGAAAGTTGTGGATAAAAACAGTGTGCAAGCATTGTGCAACACGTTTTGTTTATGCTAACATCAACATGACCAAAATGTCATGCTAACCCCGAAATCCCACACACTCCGTCCTCTCTGCGCTCCGCCCCGCTGCGCTCCAGACCGGCTGCACAAAGCAAAGCCTACAGCCTCCACTGTCGTAGAGAGCATGCGCGAGATGATTAAATTCAAAGCAGCAAAATGTGGAAATGTATCAGGGTTTCCGCGGATCATTAAAAATAATTACAATTCATTAATTTTTTGGGATTTTTTCATTAATTTCATAAATTTTTATGCGATTTCGGTGTAACAATCAACATATACTGAACCGAAAACTGGGACCACGAAACCGTGAACCGAACCGAACCGTGGATTTTGTGAATCGTTCCACCCCTAATGATAACACAAGCAAACTTGACCCAGTGGTGATTCCATATACAGTTGTATTGAAAACCATCAGAAACACCAGAAGCAATATTACAGACCAACTAAGGGCCTCTGTTAAACACAAGTTTCAGTTTTGAATGAAATGACAGTAATTAAAAAACAAAAGAGTTCTTTAAAAATAAAAAGGGCCCAGAGCTTTTCCAAATCAACCAAATTAGTCTTAATCCTAAGTGATTAACGTAGCTTATCTAATGACTAATAACGCATTTTTTTTCTATATACAGTCATCTTGGTTTGTGTGAAATTAAGGTTTTAGTTTCCATCCAAATTCTTTTTATTTAACTTTCTACCCTTTGGTTGTTATTTCTGGATATAAACTGGCATTGTGAATGTGTTGAAGGAATCTACATCAAATGAGTAAAGCAACAGCAAGCCAACATTTCTCTATCATCTAATCAGACCCCAAGCAGGGAAATGTGTTTGAGGATCTTAATTAGCATTCGGGCCTTAGCATGCCTCCACTGTTCTCAGGTTACCCCTCTCTGTGGTGTCGCAGCCTGCGGTTGGATCCTCATTTAAAATTCTGAGCAGGCAGATCTGGATAAGTCACATGGGGAGTCATATTTATACTCTCATTATTTTAAAAGTGTTGAAGAGTAAAAATTAGGAGCATTTAGCATTTTTTTGGGGGGAAGAAACTGAGCCCTGGCGCTGTTGCTCCTAACTCATGGAGGAAAAGGAAGTTGTCATTGCAGGTCCCTGGTGAGCGCAGACGTTCCGCAGATCTTGGAGGGAAATAAAACTCCATCAGAGTTCCAGTATGTAGGAGTCTTAATTAAGTCAGTCTTCTCTGATTGTGAGCACTGAAAGCCCTCATTGCTCAGTAGATGTATGCGTCTTCAGTGCGCGCTGCCTTCTTTGCATGTGGGCGAGCCTCTTTGAAAGTGCGCACGTCCGCATTGCAACCATTATATGTGTAAACAGGAGCTCAGTGGGGAAAAACCATTGCCATGTTTGTTCAGTCCCTTTTTTCTCAGCTCTGGCTCATCTTTCTTATTCTTCCCATCAGCACGCCGTCTGCTTCACAACTTCACTGACTCAGATGACTCGGCTGTGTAGGTGGCGACACACTTCACCGACTTCACACGCCTACTCTTTCATCTCACCCCCTTTTTCCCCGGTCCTTGTTAGGCAGATCAGCTGCCTTATGCTCCACTTTTTAATCAGCAAGCGTCTGAGCGTAGTTAAGCGGCGGTTTTTAGGTGCACCACGGCACGCCAACCTTCATGCTCTTACCGCTTCATTTCATCAAGGTGCAGACAGAAAAATCCAAGCACCTGCCTCAGCTGTGATGGGCCACCTAAACCTCAATCATCACTACTGACCTCACTCATCAGCGCCAGATTAAAAAACAATTGCTACTTTGCCTCGATTCCCATTATGGCCCCTCGCTGGGTGTATATATTGGCTCCCGCCTGTCTGGGTAAATTATTTTAATCAATCAAACAAGCTCATTTAGAAAAGCGACTGAGATTTAGATACAGCCCAACCCTCCCACTGCTTAAAGACGGTACTTAACCAATAAGAAGGGTCATACAGGGAGATGAGGAACAACAGCACAACTCTCCAGGGAGTCGGTGTACAGCTGATATTTTTATGAAAGTATCACTTTCAAAAAGTGAGTTCACAATCACTTGATCCCGGGGGAAATTCATTAGATGGGCTCCAGTCTGTCTAATGAGAGCAAGTTGCAGAGAAAAACGCTGCAGTTCAAAACCCACTAAAAACTGTAAATAGTTCTTGCGTTCTGATGGTACCCTGCTTTATTATAATTTTTTTTGGCTCATATCTAACTAAGAATAGATGACAGAGCCTCGCAGAGTTTGTGCAAGAAAACTGCAAAAAACAAAAAAAAGGTGCAGGATCTGCTGAGAAGCAGTTGCAGAAGATGAATAATAGATGTTCGGTTTTGTTTCTGCTTCGGATCAGAAATAAAAGTTGTTTTCTCACTGATCCGTGTTAAAACTCAGCAAGGCAGACCTACTTAACCCCACCCCAAACTACATTTAATAAACTTGATGGTTTGTTACTTTATCATTTAGTGTTAAGATGCACTAAGTGTAGTTAATTCATTTTCAATTATAAATGTATCCGGAAAGAAAGAATGAAATTCAGTTAAACAAAAAGCTTCATCCACCTTGTTTATGCATTTGACAGTCTTGGAATTACTCCTGTGTGGAAATGAGTTTACAGTAGTAGCCATTCAAAAGTTTCCCAGTTTCCTTGATGGCTGGTCCCCTACAATTCCTTTTTAAACATCAATCTTGTAGTAAAATATTCTTCCTGTCATGATTTGTGGACATTAAGATCCAAAGATAAGCTTCATCTCCTGATCAGACCCTGTAATTCAGTGAAAGGCTGGAGTCAGAGTAAAAAGTAAAATGCACGTCCAGGAGAAGACCAGTGGCTGGAAGTTGGAGGGGATTATGCTGGGAGTTGCAGGTGAGTAGGCTGCCATTCGGCTGGCTTTTGACTGGGAAGAGCCATCTTGAATGGCTGCTACTGTATCATTTATCATTATGGAGCTCCTTGACCTGCTAACATTTTCCTTTCCACTTTGCCAATGCTCTCCATATCTGTCAGATTGAAACGACATCTTATGTCCACAGCCTTTGATTGATTAAAAAGATTTTCATTAAGATTTCATTTTGGGGTTTGTTCAATATGTTTTACTTTAACAATTATCCAATCTACTTGAGTAGAAGCTACCCATATTATGATGCTGCCAAAACCATTTTATGGTGTTTTTTGGAATCGTATGCTAAAATTTTATTAGGGTTTAATCAAAGCTGATTACATTCCTCTTTAAGGTTTTGAAGGGTTTTAAAGCTTTATTTCTTGCAAAACAGTAGAAACTTTTGCAGCTGCTTGAGTGCTGCCGTCTATTTGTTTTTATTTTTTGTCGACCAGTTCCGTTTTTATCTCGTCTTTTCATGAGTTTTACAACAGACTTAATTTGCATTAAAATAATAATGTTTTATTATACTTTGAGAAAAAAACATACATGCTCGATATATAAAGACTCGGGTAAGCGTTCTGCCTATAACGGCATAACTTGCTCGGAAACCGATAGTTTTTTTGCTGGTGTTTTAGACTCATTCAAATGTCACCCTTGCATGTTAGCATTTATAGTTTTGGTATATATCTGATAACATCAGTGATACACTTTGTAGATACATCATCAAGTCCATAAATTCACAAACTTTTGGCCCTTATGTTCTATCCATGGTTCTTTGGTCCCGGTTCTTATGGCTACAGTCTCTTTATCTCATCACTGTTTTCCTGGTTATCATTACTGACTATAATTAAAGAGCAGACCTCTGTAATTCAATCATTTCAATCAGCTGGCTGATGCAGGGAAACTTCTAAAACATGAAAGACGGTGCACCCACAGGACCGGGGTTTAGAACCGCTGGCGTATATTATGTTGAAGAATGTTTTAATAACCTTTCCTGACTGATATCCTTGTACAATGAGATCTTTTTGACCCTTTTCAACCTCCATTTGCAGCTATCTCTAAATAAAAGATGCAGAGTCCTGCTTTGACAGCTGATCTTCCTTTCAGTTTAATCGGATATACTGAATGTTGAGGTAAAATTGAAAGATACCTCTTAGTTAATGTTACATTAATCTTCTTTTTATATCTTTAACAAATGCGGTCTCACATTGTTATTGTCAGATAGGCATTCGTGGTTCTTAAATCGTATTTCACAAGTGACCAAACCCTTTGCAGCAGAGCATCCAAAATGAAACGATTTGACTAGAGTGACAACTGAAATGTTCACAGCTCTTCTGAGTGCTGTGACGGAGGCAAAAAAAAGCCTGCAGTGTGGCTCCATCCTTATACATCCTGCTGCTTCTTTGATCTCTGCATGTAACATGTTTTGCATGCAAGTATAATCTCTGCCTGGGTTGCGTAAGAGTGACACAGAAAAAGATGCTCTCCACTGAAAGCATTCGGGAAACTGTATTTTGCCCTGTTGTGTTGTATAACGTTTGTCATGTATGACATGATCACATGTCCATTTGTGATTTTTCACACCAATTCCTTTATAGATCAGCTGTCTGCGGGTTCACAGGTCTATGTATAGTTAGGGTAGTATTTTACATAATCTGACAGTTATGTAATGTTTTAATTTCTCATTCTATGGACACTTCTGTAATAGGGTGATTTCATATCAAAATTTTAGAGAAAAAGTACCCAGATGCTGAGAAAGTATGTTTGCAGTGTTATATTGCTCTGACAAGTGTGAAGGTATAGATGACTGCAGTGTAAACCTGTCGAAGACTGTGGGAGAAAAGGGATAATATGTGAAGGTAAGTAGAAGTTAGCTGTAAGAGTTTGAGTATTTATGGATGTATAAAGATGTGATAGGCAATAAGGGTTGACCTGTGGCACAGAGGTGAGCTGTGAAACGGTTAGAGGTCGGAGTGATTTCCTGAAGCTGAATGAGGTTGTTTGAGAAAGAGCTCCTTGGTGTCTTTAGAGCGTCATGGAGGGGATGTGATGGGAAGTTCATGATGTGGGTGCTATTAGTTCAGTGATCTCTGATCCTGCACATTTTTTTTCTTTTCTCCTTGTGGATGGATTATTGCTCCTTCTAACATCTATGGCACAGATGTCTGTGTTTGTCCAAGACTCAGTCTTTAAATATTGGACGAAAAAAGCTTTAGAAATTTCACATGCACAACCTGCTTTATTATTAAATCCACTTAATGTAATGAAAGGATACTGTATGTCCCACAGCATGATGCTGCCGCCACCTAAGATGACAGGTGTCATTCTCTCCTCCTAACAACCAGTTTATTATTGTTACTAAATAGTTCTGCCTGACACATCTAAATATAAAACATTTCAGAAATCACTGGGCTCCTCTGTGTGGACAGCTGTAAACCTCAGGCCAGCCTGAATGCTTAGTTTAGAAGCAAGAACTTTCTTGTTTAAAATCTTCGCCGTCCCTGATGATTGAGGATCATTCTAGTAGTCTTGAGCTTCAGTGCATACTGTACTTATTCCATTGGAATAAGTTGGAAATGGAACCTTGAAAACCTGGAATTCAACTTGAGGATGGGGCTTTGGTACAAGTTTTAAATGTAGTTAGAGAAAATAGAGGTTTTAA
>NW_015150496.1:857972-879816 GCF_000732505.1 Cyprinodon variegatus | reverse complement strand
ATAGTTATGAACATGAGGGTTGTATTTGACCTTTTCCTTAATGTATTCAAAGTGTGATCATTTCACTTAGTCTGTTGAGATCCTCTACTGTATTGTCAAGAAATATATTGTCTGTCTGCTTGTTACAGCCAGTTTCCTTGGTGCTGCTTGTTCAGTCTCTCAATATTCACCAGATTACTCAAGAAGTGTAGCTTTAAATGAAGTAGTTTGTCTTATTTGATAGAAGTCCAGTTTATATTTTGTTTGCTTTGCTGCACTGTGGCACCAAACTGGATCTATTAGAATGTACATAAAAGCAGCAGAAGCAGCTCAACAAGACCAATGTTCATTTCGCTGTTACACATTTACTGTCAGCATTATAAGTTGACCAGAGGTAGAGTTCATCTCGTACAGAGCTTCTGAGGTAGCTTGAAATGTTGCGGCTCAGCAACAAGCAGCGCTTTAACTTAAACCCTTGGAGACAATAATTCAGCCAAGATGCCTTGAATTTCTGCCACAAGCTCTGACTCAACATTTGACTTTTAAGTAGCTGTGGGCTAGATATTTTTTGCAATACTTTTCCTTTTTTTTTTGGTTTTAGAAGGTTAGGGAAGAAGAAGGCAAGAAAGACACCTTTGTAAAGTCAATGGGATTTATCATGTGTTCTTTGCTCATAACGGAGTGGATTCCGCCAATCCCTAGACAAATCTTTTTTCTTCTCTCTACCCACAGCTGTCATGCAGAATATTTTATCACATCGGAGGAGATGTACGTGGGTTGGTCTGTCGCCTTGCTGCCTGAATGCATGCCTGTGTGTGCACGTGTGTGTGTGTATAAGAGAGAGAGAGAGAACATGAGAAATGTGGCTTGTGGTTAAAAGGGCAGTGGGATAATCACTCTGGCACCTGCTCAGACTCCTGCGCACAGTTAAACGTCCCGCTACTCGCAAAGTCAAATACAAGACAAGCCTAATGGCTCCCGAAGCTCGTCTTTATAAATGGTGATGTTAACTACAACTCTCTTAACACTTAAGCACTTTGTAGATCAAATATAATACGTATTCTTGTGGTTTGCGGCTCTCATTAAATGTGTCAGGTTGAACCCAGCAGTGTTTAAGTAAGAAAGTCCCTGTTGACTTTCCATCTCCTCTTGTCTCAAAAATAGGTTTTTCACCCATTTTCCACAACCTGGAGAGATCCACTTCTTTATCAGTGGTTGTCTGGGTTTTCCTGTCAAGAACAATGTCCTCATGGAGTCTCCCTTTATGTGACACTGGAAGAAAGTATTTATTTCCTTTCATATTTTGTTCAGTACTTCTTTTTTTATTTCTTTTGACGTTAACCCTTTATACTTGACAAAGATAATTCGAGTAAATACTGAAGGCAGTTTAAATTTCACCCTGCCATCTATTTGTTCCACCTTTGTAAGCAGCTACTTCCATCAAGTGTTTGAAGTTGCTTGAAATTACATTTTTTTAACCAACTAGGAGGCATTTTGGTCCTTGTTTGATTCAGAAACATTGCAAGATTTTCGATCACTCTTTTGGGTAGACTTTAGCTATGTCATACCAAGACTTATTTACCCACACAGATACATTGGTACATGCTGGTGTGCTTACAATTAATATGTCCATGTTAAACTGCAGGCATGATGTTATTTTTCTGAAATTTCAGGTTTCACAAATTGTACTGTATTTTTACGACTGAGGCGCATATAAACGTCTTTTTTTTCCCTCAAAATGTGCGGCGTGCCCAATAGCGCAGCGCGCCCTATGTGTGTTGTTACTGCGGACGTTGTTGAGACCGCCATGAGAACGTTAAAGGGGGAAGTGTGGGCGTGGACAGAAACTGCCGTCTATGGTGATTTTTAAGAGAAAGACTTTTCCTAAAGAGAGTTTTCCAGCTGGAGTCGTTATTAAGGCAAATGAAAAGGGCTGGATGGATGGGGAGATCATGAAAGCGTGGCTGAGGGAGGTGTATGTAAGGAGACCAGGTGGTTTTTTTCCACTCATCACCATCGCTGTTAATCTGCGACTCCATGCGTGCCCATCTCACAGCAGATGTGAAAAACAAGGTGAAACAAATGAACGCTGTGCTTGCTGTTATTCCGGGAGGTCTGACAAAGGAACTTCAAGCGCTCGACATCGCTGTGAACCGGCCGTTCAAAGTAAGGCTGCGAGCGGCGTGGGAGCGATGGATGACCGACGGAGACCACAGTTTCATGAAAAGTGGAAGGCAGCGCCGGGCAAGTTACGCCACCGTTTGCGGATGGATTGTAGATGCTGGGGCTAACGTGTCTGCTGGCACTGTTGTTCAAGCTTTCACAAAAGCCGGCATCATTTCCGAGGAGCCGCACGGCACGGAAAGTGACTCTGACAGCGAAGAAGGGGAAATTGGGATGTCTGATTTAGTGCAGCTGTTTAATTCAGAAACAGAGGATGATGACTTTGATGGGTTTGATTAATACTTTGTAATAAATACATGAATAAAGCACAATCATACTCAGTTTTGCTCCCGCTCTATTTATAAATACGCAGTAGAGGTATTTAAACGTAGTAGAGGATATGTACCGGTATATAAAACCCGCGCCCTATAATCCGGTGCGCCTTATGTGTGTGTTAAATACAGTAATGGCACACATAACTGAGACTGCGCCTTTTAGTACGGTGCGCCTTATGGTCGTGAAAATACGGTAATAGGATATAACTATCACTTTTTTCTTGCCAGTTTCATTTTGTTTTGTTAGCATACTTTTTTTTTTTTGTTCTTTAAAGCAACATTTGACCCAAAAATTAACTCAATTTGAGTTATATGAAAGCATTTTACAGGTCAATACACAGGACTTAGTATGTATCAATGCTCTATAGGGGGTGCTCTTCTCTAAAAGCTGCTAATGTGACGAAGCACCACTCATTGGGGAGTCTGAGCTCCCCTTAACACAAGAGTTAACTAAGCTAAAAATCATTGCTAGGTGATAAAGCAAATACAATACCTCATCTGACATTTTTTTATTCTCTGAAGGATTTAATCTAGAGGAGGGGATGTTTTTTATTCTTTCCAAGCAATGACTTCTCAATCTGCTTGTCAAACTTGATCTGCCTTGAGTTTTCAATGCACATCAGGGTGTTTAATTTTGCAATAGTGCAGCGTTGCTAGTTTCTTTCAGTGGAGCTAAACCTGGAAGTTAAGGGTCTAGTGGATAAAAATGTCTACTACTAAAGCAACGGTGTTGCTTTATCTAGTAGACAGTTGAAGTTCATCCTTTGGTTTGTCTCGGCCTTAATCTTCTGGAAGATCTGTCAAAAAAGCCAAAGCAGAAGAAAAACATCTGTGAGGTAAAAAGACTCCAACAGCACTAGATAAATCAAGGAGCAAGTGAAGTTAAGCAGTTATGTTTTATCCCTTGTAATCATTGTCTATTGTTATTTGACCAATTTGTTAAAAAGAAACAACTTTAAAACATAAAAAAATAAAAACGCTCTGGGATGTTTTCAAGCACTCTGCTTAATTATAGAGAGCCTTTGGATTTTGTTGTTTTTTGTTCCCATTAGATATGCTGCAGCACACTATGCCCATACCACACTATTTCCCTTCAGGGCACTGTTAGCAAATTCATTGTCACACATCTATCAGTTTTTAATACATGAATTTGAAAACATGGTAAGTAGCCTCATGTGTAGTGGGGTTGTTTTACATGTCAGCTTATTTTCATCCAAAGTGGGATTTTTGTTTTGTGTGTTTTTAAGCAAGTCCTGCCCAAATACATGAGCTCAGTTACTGTTATACTACTGATGAACAATAAAGATGAAATTATCATATATATTGTTTCAGAAACATCATATAAATAATTTTGAATATTTTTTTGAGGAAAAAAAAACAAGCCTCTAACTTTTACTCACATATGTAGTAAAAGTGAAAGATTTTTATTTTTTTATTTTGGTGGTGTATTAAAAGTTAATTCTAGGTTTTTGGTAAAGATGTAAGATTTTTATTTATTCAATCAGGGGGAAAAAAAGATTTGCTTTGTTTTTGTTTTTTGTTTTTGCAATGTTTTGATTATATAGTACAATTGATTATATGCTAGACAAATTTCAAAAACAATTACGTCCAGAATGTGTTTCCTTACTTTGGTTATGCAAACGGTTTGTTAACCGAAAGATCACATTTGTTTTTAACTCCTATTTTTTCCCATGACAGTTGGTCTGTGAATAAGTAAAGGAATCATTGTCCCAGACATTGGGGTGACGGCCTATGGGAGTTTTCATGTTCTACCTTTCTTATCTTTACTAGCCAAGAGCTTTGCTATCCCCAGCCATGTAAAGAAACACCATGAAGTAGAGGCCCAGTTTCAGCTATTATATATTTTTGATCTCTGTAACAAGTAAAAAGTCAATAAAATGAACTATTCCTTAAATAATTCTAAGTTACCTTATTTATTACAATATTTCTGTTGCAGCTACTTTTGCTGTAGTTTACTGCAAACAGAAATGCAGTTTCAGCTGTTATTTTAACTTCTGTCTTGTTTGATAGACATATTAAGCAGATCATATGCCACCGTTTTAAGTAGCAGCAGTAGCAGCTCATGAAAATTCAAATCTTACACTTCTGATTTGATGCATTAGCGAGCCATCTCAGATTGAAAATTTAAGTTTGCCATTTTAGTTTCAGATTTAAATTTTTTCGTTTCTGTTCCAAAAGCAGTTGATGTTCTTTGCTGCTGTTTCAGCAAAAATTAACGTTTTGTTTCTGTATCCTTAACCAGCAGATTCCTCATATATTTATGCAAAATGTTACTTTCATGCAGATAAATAAATGCAATTATTTTGTATTCATGTTTATGAGTCTCTAAATTTGAAAGGCTGACTACTATTTGGCTGCAGTTTAAGTTTAAAATAAATGCTATGCATTCCTACAGCCTTTGTTCAGTCAACTGACATGTAGTGGACAGGATTGGATGGTGGAGGGCAGAGCCTGGTTAATCCATGCTCCATAGAGTTCCAAAAAGAAAAAGGAATAACTTTATACATTTCGTATTCAATGAGTTTTTGCTGTCTAATAAACTATTTAAGTCAGCTTATGCCTTGATTCTGTCTGTCATATCTAATTTGCCAAATGTGCTACTTTACATTAGTAGCGAAGGTTGGAGCTGTATAGGAATCTCATTTATTAGGATTCAGCCCACTTCCTGACATGCTGTGTAGGCCTAGATAAGAGTGCAGGCAAAGTTGTTTGGGTTAAATAAGTAAACAGATCATGTACCAAATAATTAACCTTTCAAGGTCTTTGACATGTTCTGAAAGCCCTGGAAAAGCAGGGAGGACCTGCGCATTCAGGCTTTAGGTGAAGTAGTTTCTTATTTTCTGTCTGCATGATCTGAGAATTTGCATTAACACTTTAGCATTAAAATCATGTTGAGATAACAAGGATAAAGATGAGAGAAGCATTAGCAAGAAAATCTGAATTTTAGATATTTCTATTATTTAGATCAGCTTAGCAATTTCTTTGCTTATAACATTGAATTAAAGCATTAAGAAGGATATTTTGGTGTATATTCAGATATTTGGTCTAACTGCTTTGGAAATATTATATCTCCTGAGCAATCTCTCCTTTCAAACATTATTGCTATTCATTTATTAAATTTTATATATGTCGTAGTCCATGTAGGAAGATTACCTTTAATAGCCAGTAATTGCAAACAATGTGCTTTAGAGCTTAAATAATTGATTAACCAGGAGTACTAGATTAAATGATTATCAAAAAATATAGTATTTGACAAATTCTTAAACTGGAGAAGACAGAATTTAAGGGATGAGATTTTCAGAAAGAACCACTTAGAGAGAGCCATAATTCAGCTGTTCAATTTAAAATTATAAAGTTTTGTCTGAAAGTTTGCTGTATCAAGAAGTCATCAGGTAGCATAGTTTATTTTCACCTGGTGAGCAGAGTAAAAAAATAATAAAAATAAAAATTAAGCACCTTTTGCCATCAGATTATCAGCTGGTTAATTGACAATTTTCACTAGTTGGTTAGATTAGCCAAAAAATCCTTAAGTCATTGTCTTGTGTACAAAGAGAAAATCATTAATATAAAAATGCGCTATTTTAAAAAAAAAAATTTTTTTATCTCCAATGGATTTGCTCAGAAATCCTTGCTCAATCCAGTTGAGTTTTTTCAGTCTTAACTATCTAGGAGAAGACCCAAAGGCAGACCACAACCCTCTGGAGGGACTACTGGAGGTAGCGCATTAGGCCGGGGGATACCTTGGAATCTCTCCAGAATAAGCTGAGGTGAGAGATGCTGGGGTTTCTTTACTAAAGCTGTTTCCTCCAAGACCTCCCCTAAGGGAGATCCTCCAGCGTTATTGTAAAACACATTAAAATCATCACAGTCAAACCTTTTCCATCTCTTTTTCGTCTCGTCCTTTTTTTGTTAATATTTTATACTGACATAATTTATTTAGGTTATTAAAATATTTGAAACAGCATATATTTATATTCAAATAATAGGACTGATCATGTAGTTCTCGATTAATCCCAGAGATGGCAAAAGTACTCACTTTCCGTACTTGAGTAAAAGTACAGATACTTGTGTTAAAAAATACTCTGGTAAAAGTGGAAGTACTGATTAAACTTCTTTACTCAAGTAAAAGTAACAAAGTACAGGCTTGTAGATTTACTTAAAGTATAAAAGTAAAAGTAGAAACCACTTTTTTCATGCCGTTGCCTACATTTTAAATGGATGTCTGTCAATAGGACTAGATCTTCGTTGTGTTCATTTTCAATAATCTCGTCATCCATGCTACTATGCTAACGCCACCGCCACCAAGCTGCAATGATTTGCCGCCAATGAATACCGCCGAATCTGTCGATTCATCTTGTAGTGGTGCGTCAAATGCAACGTAGATTCCCATCCAATTAGATTGAATTTGGTATTGATGACGTGAAAAATAATAACGGTAACTCCATTGAAATGATTCAAAACTAAAGTAACGAGACAATTTTTTAAAATGTAAGGAGTAGAAAGTACAGATATTTGTGTAAAAATGTAAGGAGTAGAAGTAAAAAGTCGCCATAAAAATAAGTAGTAAAGTAAAAATATCAGAAAAATCTACTTGAGTACAGTAACGAAGTATTTGTACTTCGTTACTTCCCATCTCTGATTAATCCACAAAATCTTCCGCTCTCTCTTACATTTTTTTATTTTTTTTCCAAATGGGGGAAAACTGTGGAGACCACTTCAGTCATTGTATCATATGCTGTGAACAACAGTTTTAAAAGGTTGGATAAGCTGAATATGAGAGAAAAAAAGCAACAATTAATTAAAATACAAGAAAACTTTTAGAGTAACAGAGATAGAAATACATTTTAATTTGTATTCGAACTACAAGCTCACCTTTTATAGATTCGGGTTGAAAGAAAAAAATATATATATCAAAATAAATTTTTCTTACAGTTACAGTCCTAGGCATTTCATCTTAGAAATGAAGACATTTTTAGTTGTTGTATGTTGGAAAATAACCTTCTGCATCCAAGTTTGGCCCTATTGAAAAAATAGAAAATAGATTATGACTTTTACAGTGTTATATCTGAACTTTCTATAATTACTGCAGTGAGAGAATTGGCAAATCTTGTTTTGTGCTCTGCTCTCCCCTCTGACGCTGTCCGTGGTGCTGAACTTTAGCACTTATAGCAATATGGGCTGCACAAGGGCATAACTGCATTTATTTCAAGGCGTGATTCTAAATAATGAATCATGCGTTAGCTGCAGTAGAAATGACTATATATGTTCTAATCATGTCTCCACAGTTTCAGCAACACTATTGTGCAGAAAATGCATTATGCATCACTTTAGCAGATTTTCTTTACAAGAGCTGACTTAACTGACAGTTACATTGGATCTCACTTCTGCATAGAATAAAGATTATCACTTGAATATGTATGAACCTGAACCAGCAACCTGATATTGAAATATTCACCTGGGTTTAAGCAGAGTTGTTTGTTTTTTGGAGTGTTTTATATTTGCAGCAGATTGTAAACATAACATGTTTATTGAGTTTTTTTCACAGTTTCTAAACCTATTGCCTTTGCTACCATCTTTAACATGGATGCACTTTGGCTTCCTCAGTTTTTAAATTATTGAGTTGTTAAGTTCCTTTTAGTCAGGATATAAAGACCCTGTTCTATTTAGATCCCAAGCATTGTTTTAGATTAAATTGTACTAAATTAGCGGCTAGATCCTGGGGATCTTTTTGTGAGCATTGCATAACAGATTAGAGACTGGTGGATTTTAATCCTTGTTTGAACAAAGATTTTGCTCTCACCAGGGATTTGGAGAGCAGAGCTGATTCCTTTTGTGCATCTCAAATGCAGCCCCAGTTTATAATTCACAACCACACAGCTCACAGATGGCAGGTATGACCCCTCTGTACTGTACAGAAGAGTAAGGACCGTATCTGTTTGGACGAAATAAACAATATAATCACAACGTCGCCTGTATAATGACTTACAGGCTTAAACACAGTGGACTAACCATCTGTATCATTCAAAATGTCTTAACCATTAGAAGTTAGTGTTTCAATTTCTGAAACCAATTTCACTGGCCTGTCATCAAAAGTGAAAAACAAAATAAAAATAAAACTTCTCCTTCCAGTGATCATGCCTACTGCATACCTTGAAAAATAACAACCAAAGTTCAAGGTAACTTCTCCACCATAGCACTCCAGCTGTTTGAAATGGGGCACTTGGAGCCTTTCAAATTTTATACTGATCCAGTATGTATGATTTGCTGGAGGATCCCTTAATATTTTAAGGAACATGAGTTGCTTGGCCGAGTTCTATGCTCTCTGACTGCTTTCTAGTTTGGCCATGCAATGGCACATTTTACCATTGGCGAACACAGAAAGCTTTCTGAGATTTCAGATTTGATTTCTTTTTTCAGAAGACAGGCGGGAACCAGGCGCTGTTTGTAAACATACTAAAAAAACAACAAGTTAACTATTTTTGGGTGATGCTACTAACTACGATGGTACACTGGAGGAAAATAAACTTTTGCAAGAATTCTTTTCCTCTAAAACAATTTCCTTTAATGAAGTATTTATAAAAAAATATTCTACTGTTCAAATACTTTGAGAAGTCATAGAATGTTCACCCTGTCTGTCATTAAAAATATGCCTCCTTCGCAGATAAGTTATGTGTGAGTTTGACAGAAACTGCTACAAAAACTGCAGCCCGATCTATTTTAGGTTTGACTAATCTTATTGCTAGTCATAATTAAATAATTATGTATATCCTCCTTCCAGCGATTTGCACTGCATGATTAGCATATGTTTTCCATTTATGTGGTGGCAAACATGCAACATTTCTGCCTGACTTAGACTTAGATAACTATTATTGTCATTTTGTATACACTGAGTGTATCCAAAATAAAATTTGGTTTAGTACAGCTTTTCAGAATTACCATTTCCAATCCATAAGAGAGCTGTAAAGTGCAGCAATCATAAAGTGCAGCAGTGATCAAATGTAAACGGTGTGGGATGAAAACATGGTGCAAAACAGGCATTGATATGGAAGTTCAGAGCATTTATAAATACGGTGCAAATATGCAGTATTTTTGGTGTTATCAGTGTGATGCAGAGCCTGTTGTTCCACTCTTTTAAAGGAAAAGTGCAGTCATTTTCATAATTGAAACTTCTGAAGGTACTTTAAATATGAAATTATTACATACTGTTCAATAAATAAGTGTTTTTAATTAAGAGTAACTTTCATTTGAATGTGTTTTACTGGAGGCATCCATGTTTGTCAAAGAACACTACTGCCACCTACTGGTTTGTGACGTCACGGTGCGGTATCGGCTGTTGATCAAGTCCCAGTGCTGTATCTGGTGTTTGTCACAACGCGCTATTATCCAAGCCATCTTGAAAACATTCTTCTTCCAAATGTTGGCTACATATTACGGGTTTTTTCTCTTGGCAGAAGTTCGATGGCAAATCCTCCCCCTTTTAAGTTGACAATCCAACGACGAAACGTAAATGGAGGATCACTGCCATGCCCGTGGGCAGTGTCAGTTTAACTATAGCTCTCGTGAATTGCTTGTAAAGCGGGGAGAATGGCGCTAGGCTTACCGCACTATGATGTCACTGCTGGAAGATGTCAGGAGTGAGGTGTTACTATATTTGGGCAAAAATGGCCGCTCCCGGACTGACTCAACGAAAATTTTTATTTTTATTTTTTTTTCCTGATTAACGCTAAATTCATTATATCACTGGGAACATATTAGTTTTAGGTAAAGATAATAATCAATAGAAGTACATTAGATCATGTAGAATTGTTGCTTTCTGAGATCTATTAGCTTTTTTAAGTTGTCGGGCAGGTTCTTTATGACACATTAGTATGATGATGAGGCATAAAAACTGTTCACTAGGTACTTTAAAACATTAATTTTACTTTCTAGGGGATTGGATTATTTAAAATGTTTTACTGTGCTTAAAAATTTAAAGAATTGTTTTACATGCTTTTGATTGAAATATGTAATTTATGAAACCTGATAAGGTTGCACATACTTCTTGAATAACCTCTTCTCTTATAGGTTGTAGCTAAACTTAAAAAAAAAAAACGATTTTATAAATGAACAATTTTGTCAAAGTAGATTTTGAGGCAACTCTGCCTCACGTTACTCATCTTTCTCAGTGTTCAATCTGAAAATAAAGTGCTCCGGGTCACTGCTCTGAGCTTTTTTTTTTCTTTTTTACAAATGAAATCCAATTTAAACTGAACTCCAGGATATTCCACTTAATCTAACATGAGAGATTGCATAGGTCTGATCTACTCTCAGCGTTTCACAGTGAGGACTGTCTCATTTCACTCATCTCACTGCTGACTGAATGTGCAGAGCTGCCTTTGTATTTGTTGTGCAGGGTGTTTCACCTTACTGCATTTGGGAAAATGTTAAAAATGCACTTTGGTTAGCAGTTGACTTTCTTTGAGGGTTCAATCTAAATATTTACTTTTAGAGAGTCAGCATAACAAATATTGTTTGACAGCTGAATATTCTCGCTTTGTTACATATATCTCTAATAAAATTCTATGTTGATAGCTCACACTTTTCAGTTTAAGTAGAGGAAACCTTTATTTGATCACCCTAAAATTAATAATTCTTAAAACCCTGCAAAAGCCTAACATGTCTACAGTTAAAAGACATCTTGGAGAGCTTGATGAATTGCTGCTCCTGTGTCATTAATATAGAAAATGATACCAGCAAAAGAGACCCGTCAGTTAAAATAATGAGGATTCTAAAACTCCTTCAAGGAGGTAAATCAGCAAAGAGTGTGGGAGGAGATGCTGGTTGTTCCCAGGCTACTATGTCTGAAACCTGGAGCAGGTCCAAGCTGACTGGGAAATAAATTGAAACACACAAACCTACAAACAAACAAAAAGATAATAAAAGCATATATATACACACACATATATATATATATATATATAAGTATTTCTTTGTAGAAAAAAAGACAATTTACCATTAATACTTAAAGGAATATTTGCAAAAAAGAAAAAAGAAAACATTTTAAATTACAAAAGGGATAAGAAGCAAATCTAGAACCATCATTAATAACAAAACAAAATAAATGAATGTGTGAGTGGGTTAAGGCAAAGCAGTCATGGACGATGGACCTTTGAATAAAATTGAAGTTAAGAGATTTTTGCTAAATCTGCATTGACTGAAGAAATTATACTGAAACAATTATTCTGGTATTATCACTGTTTAAAGCCTACACTGCAGGCTATTGATGATGCAGGCTCGTACTACAGGTTAAGGTGAACGACAGATTTCAATAAGTACCTCAGCATTGCTGGACCTCAGATATAATGAGAAAATGATCTAAATGTTTTATCCAATTAATTGAATTTTGGCCATATATTTTTACAGTGTATCTGTTTTCTATAGAAGGATAACTTAAAAATGTCTTTAAGAAAGAAGATCATGCAGTACCATGTCTGACAAATCTAAATAAATGCAGTTTCATTTTGTAACCTGAGATAATATGTTGCTACAGCCTGTAAAACCAATCTGTCTGCTGTTAATAGAGAATTTTTGGAGCTTGATTGATGGACGATATTGTTTAAGGTTATGGCGTCAGTGTTCAAGCTGACGAAATGGAACGTTACATCACATTACCAATTAAATTGTTTAGCTTTTAAAATGAAGCCCAATCAGCTGAGGAAATCACCTAAATGCTCCATATCAAAATAAATCAATAAATCAAAATGTTTAAGACCTAAATATAAGCCTTGTGGAACTATCCTTCTCTATGTTATCATTAATAAAGATGTCTCTAAATTTACAAGTAACCCGGTATCATTCCTCTCTGTGCTAAAACACTTAAAGATCCCTAAGTTCACCCTAAACTTTAAGGTTAAAGCCATCCAAAAAAGATTGCCACATCAGAATATACTCAGTTGAAAGTATTCATGCATATTTCCGGTGCTCTACTGCAACTCGTAATAGTCTGCTTCAGCAACATTTCTGCCATAAATTGTGTTTGATAAAACTTTTGATAATATACAGTTATTTTTATGAAAACATTTGTTCATATAAAATTCTGTTTAATTTTGAGAATAATGTAAGTAACACATTATGCCTCCACCCATACCATTGCTCACAGAGCCGCTTCACCGAGAGAATGCACAGCCGTAATTAAATCCCTGACCCAAATTCACTGCTCCGATCGCACCTTGCTTCAAATTCCAATCTGCGCATGTGTGCACTTTGAAATATTAATGAGTTCAATCAGTCAACGTGAACTGCTGTTTTAAAACCCAACTTGGCATAAAGCATAAAGCACACAAGTTAATAGAAAGCCTTCTGGATTTTATGGCGCTACATTGGGCTGTAATAATGTTTGTTTGTCTTTGACTTGCTACTTAGATTTGTTATTCTAACAATACCGTGAATGAAGGAGTGATTAAACATTAATGTGTAAACCTGTGTGCGTTTCCCTCCTTCGTCTCTCAGGAACCTCTCAGCACAATGTCCTATATTGTTAGAGTCAACAACCATCTTTCTGCACTGGTGTTTCCGTTACAATCTTGATTAGAGCACAAACACAAGATCGACTATATTTACTCTTAGTCAAGATACAGTGGCTATATAATTCCTGGTATTTTTCTGAGTTTTGTGTTTTCTTACATGGTTGACTTCCACAGTGTAGCTCAGGGGAGCAGTGCTGACGACTCCATTTTCTCTCAGTTCCTTCTGCCTGCTCCTTCTTAAACACTCTGATTAGCAAAGACAACGTTGGTGTTCTCATGGGACCTTGAACCTCTGGAACAAGGGCATGTTGGTTCCTCTGCATGCTTCCTTTGGTTCATTTATGGCTCAAAGAGCAACTGAAGGAGCTTGAATTGACTACAACAAACAGTATCTTTACTTTTTTTTTTCATTTCACAATGCAACAAAAGTGAAACAACAAAAGCAAGCAAGCAGAAAAAATCATGAAATGTTTTTTGGTGTTAAAGAGGAGCAATTGAAAGTTCAATATCAGCAAAACTGATCTCCCCCCATTTTAAGTTGCAAATACTGATTTCTATCAAAAGCTTATCAACTTCATGCAGATCTGTTTTGGTTGTCTGCTACAGGGTAGTAAGGACCTTGGTCAATTCCCCTTAAGGCTAAAGGTTTGGTCAGAGCCAGATGCTTAATGCGGTGAGTGATATGTAAATTACAGCCTGGTTGGGTAGTGTTCAGAATGATGGAGGTCAAACAGAGTCGCAAACACAGAAGAACGTTTTATTTTTATTTTGGTGCTACTCTGAGAACCCAATTCCTAGGGAAATAAAACACAACAACAATCTGTTTAATTGAATGGCATCATGCCAATATCATAAAACACAGAATGGAAAAACTTCACCTTTACAGCATTAAAGAGAGTTAGAAAGGAAAGTAGCTGGTAGATGCTATTCACTGTGTAGCTCTACAAACAGGAGTCTGTTCTGTTTGCTGGACTGTAGCATGAAGGTGTATGTTAACACAATGTCAGGGCAGAAAGATATCAGCATTGAAGAAAGAGGACAAACTAATATTGCTTATCAGTCATTGTGCAGAGAGAAATACTATTTACAAATTAAAAACAAGTTAGCCTCCAGATCAAATCGTGCCATGCCAGGAAAAGATAAAAAAAATCTTTAGGCCTCTGTTACTAGCAGAAAACAATTGAGCACATAAAAAAAAAGAAAAATCTGACTGCATGACTTAAGTTGGTAAGGTTGCTTTTAAATGCACCAGAAGCAATCTGAAGCACTCTCCTCTAGGTCAATAAAGACAAAGCAAAAGGACTTGGCAGGGATGCACAAAATGGTATTTAGAGAGAAAAAACAAACAGAATACGGACAAAGCCGCTTTATACCAACTAATAAGCACAGGGGTGCAGGGCTTATGATTTGTGATTGGTTTACTGTTGCAAGGAGTTGAAACTTCAGTATCGTTAAATGGACCACAAACTCTAACTTAAATATTCTAGGTTGCCTGAAAGCTAAAGCATGGCAGAAACTAGGTAATTCAACAGGACGATTTTCCCCTAAAAGATAAACCAGTGTTGATGGAATGTAGAGCAGCACAGACTAATCTGCCTATATAATAGCATGATAATATGATCTGAGAGTCAATATTTTAAATAAGTGCATTGAGGCACCATTTGCTGTTGGAGCTGCATAGGTAAAACAAAATTAATTGGAGTGTTGCATGCAAGTTTTTGATGAATATTTTCCCTTGTACAGTAGTAGCCATTCAAAATTTCCCCACTTTCCTTGACGGGCCCTTGGCTGGTCCCGTACAATTATTTTTTAAACGTCAATCTTTGTACTAAAATATTCTTCCTATGATGATTTGAGGACATTAAGATCTGAAGAGAAGCTTCATCTCCTGGTCAGACGCTGTAATTCGGTTAAACGGTGGAGTCAGAGTACAAAAAATATGCAAGAGGGGGTCACTCCAGTGGCTGGATTGTGGCTGCCGTTTGACTGGGAAGGGCCATTTTAAATGGCTGCTGCTGTACCATCTTAGAATCATACCTTACAAATCTTAACCTCTGAAAAATAACTTCACTGCATCCAATCCAAAGAAGCAAATACAATCTTTTTGTTTTTATCCAATATTGGATGATCTGCCCAGGTGTCTATTAATGATAAAGAACTGTAATTAATTGGATATCTCTATGGCTGTCAATCGAAATACGTAAAACTTCACAGAAATGCTAGTTTTGAAGGGCATCCCATGTGGCACCAGCGTGATCATCTATCAAAAATTGCTTTTTTTTCCCCAAATCCCACGCCCCACACATGATTTCCTACTGTCAAGACAAATCCTGTACCTCCACCCTGACAAAGTGCAAATGGGAATGTACTGTAAGAGCTCGAGGCTCAACAGCTTTGTTACCACGGAAACTTAACTGGAAGGTCGACTACCAGCTGTCCACAGGGATGGGGGTTGCTTGCTACACAATCCCACCATTGACAGGGGTAGAGAGAAATAGATGGAATCCAGCAACAATGTTGTGTTAATGATTGTGTCCAGCAGAAACGCTTTTCATGATGAGCCTGGCAGCAGCCGAGCAGCAGGGACGTAAACTGTTTACCCTCCCGACTCATGCTGTTATCCAGCCTTATGTCATTTAACCATATGAGAACAAACCAGTAAGGCTCCAAATGTTCACCTTGGATTCCTCCAAATAAATTTCCTGTTTCATAAATCCACAGTTTAACATTAACGTTGACAGTTATTAAAGGAATCCTATCTCAACATAATGAATTCATTTTCTTGTTATTGGAGATATGGAGATGTTATCTTGTAAATCCTTAACGCCATCATCAAGGTTCTTTCTCATCCTGAGATAAGGATTTAATTATTCTGCTATCTGTAAGTATTGAACCTTGTTTTGTGATCTTCTTGGCATTAATGCTCTGTTGCCTCAGGGGTGATATTTACTTGACTTTCAAGAGGAGATCACATGATATGACTGTGACCACTGCTGTGTTATCTGTAATGATGTCATATCATGACATGAGGTTTGAAAATAGATAACAGGCCTTTGGATTGTTAAAAGTATTTCTTTTGGGTTTTATTGATGATTGGAAAGGAGGTAAAGATAATGACCATGGTGAAGGTAAATGTACCCAATGACTAAGGCCCCGTCCACACGAAGACGAACCCTGGCCTAAACGCACAAATTTTTCACCAAACCAGCCTCTCATCCACACGAAGCCGGCGTTTCGGGGGTCTGTAAACGATCTTTTTTTTATTCAGCCTTCAGAGTGGGAAAATTTCGAAACGCCGTTTTCGCGTTTCCATCTTTACGCTCTAACCGCATTTTTTTTTTTACATGCATGCGTCATAGCGTCGCCTCTAAACACGCATGCGCGACACAGTATCACAACAACAATGGCGCCGTTGCTGCTAATGCTACTCACCCTGCTGTCTGGCTTACAACAGAATCTTCTTCTTCTGGAATATCTCCAGGAAGAACAGAGCAATATCGACGACATAGTTCAGCACCTGAATTTGACTTAACCACGAAAATGGACCCGCAGGGCAACCATGTATAAATATTAGTGCGCATGCCCAACATTTCGTCGCTTATTTTTGCTTTGGCACCACAGCGCCACTTACAGGCCTGGCATACATTTTGCAGCGTTTTCCTGCATTCGTGTGGACGCTCACATTTATTTTACGTCTCCGTCTTTACGGCAAACGTTTTGGAAAATATCAGCGTTTCGTGTTCGTTTTGACTTTGTGTGGACGGGGCCTAATTCTGTGCTGATGTTTCTGTTGCATGTTCTCCGTGTGCAGGTGTTAGTTCTCTCCGGGTACTCTGGCTTTCTCCCACAGTCCTCCCACTGTTAGGTAAATTGGCCTCTCTAAATTCTTCTTAGGTGTGAGTATGTGCGTGAATGGTTGTCTCTGTGTTTCCCTGCGATGGACTGGTGACATGTCCAGGTTGGACCCCGCCTCCCGGCTGTCCTGTAGACAGCTGGAGATAGGCACCAGCACTCCTCTTGGGATAAGAGTGATAGAAAATGGATGGAATGGATGCATCTGTTCCTTGTGTTTTTAGAATTCTTCTTGAAGTGACCTGGTTAAAATTCAGGGAAAATATGAGGGTGCTCCTCAATAAGCTCAGGGGGGGTGCTTTTAGTCGGGTAGACTTTTATTAGAAATCTGGATGGCAAGAGGGATGAATAGCAAACAATAGAAGATAAGGCAGGCCTAACTGGATTTTATGGAAATGCCTGATAATGATGATGACAGAAATAAAAAACAACTTTTTCCTACACTGGAAGCACATTATTGAATCTGGTCTTCAGCGGGGAATGTTGCAGATGTCTACATCTTCTCTCAAGTTCTTACAGTGAGGCTAATATCTACCAAACTACCTTTGTCTTTTTCCAGTAGCATCTGGAGATTTTGCCTCCCGAATGGCTTTCCTGGTGCATAATGATTCGTTAACTCGCTTCAGCAAAATTTTCATAAGGTCATCTGCTTTTGAGGTGTTTATTCTCATGTTTCACAAACTAAAATCCCTCTTTGACTGTTTTGGCAAATAAAAATAACCTTGGGAACATGAAATGAACTAAAATAAGGCTTTTAGTTCATATATATATATATATATATATATATATATATATATATATATATATATATATATATATATAGTTTCAGCTCTGGGTTGTAGACCGAGTAGATCATACCTTTTTCCATAATTATCTCACCACCTTATTAACCATGAATCCAACTCTAACCAGCCCACTTACTGCTGTCTTGCACCTCTGACTCCAACCTGTTTTTTTTATATCATTACACGTGATGGAGTTGCCAGCCTGGCATGCAGGGACTGGGGCTCCTCTGCCTACATTCATTAGGAGTCCCAGGGGGAACACTCAGATGAAGGTGGTGGACTTAAGAGGAGTGTGTTTTACCCACCCACATTCTGTTGAGCTCTAACCTTTTCAGATGAAACAAACAAATCATCAAGCTCAAGTGCTAACGGGGGACACTGACGGGGCTGCTGCTCTGTTTACAAGTGTTGCTAAGTGAGGACCGTTAGGTAATGATCACTGCGAAGGGACAATGAGGACAAAGTCAACATGACTGACGACTTCCACTTACCGCTAACTTTGTTATCTCCAGTGAGAAATATCTCAGGCTGTCTGTACTGGCCGCCGGCACTGATGTGCTGGATGAGGACGGAGGGGGATTTCAATTTCAGACAGCGGGTGAAGATAAAATATACCTATTTATAACACAGCATTTTTTTGTGCCTTTGTCTAAGGAGTTAACAGAGGAGGTTAATCACCAGAAACAGATAAGAAGAGTAAAAACCTCTCTACAGTAGTTCCATTCAAGCTGTCCAGTTATACTCTGCATGCCTATGCTACTATCTATGGTCCTTCAGAAATTTACAAATACATCTTGGGGGGATAGTAAGCTGAATATTCCAAACATCAGATGACAAAATTACATTTTACACCTGGGTAGTTTAGTGGCTTCACAGCTTTGTTGAATCTATTAAAAAATCTCAGAAAACTTGCTGAATATTATGAAATGATTGTGTTTTCACTCTCAAAAGGTTCTAATGGGACTGAAAGATGAGGTTTCAAATGTTCAATAATGCTTCAAGGATGTAAGGACAGGTTTATATCCCTTTTTTTCTATGATCTATCAATTGAGGCTCATCTTATGGTCCAGTTGTTGGAAATAAGTGAATTGTAGGATTTTGGATTAGTTAAACAATTTCTTTTCAAATCATCTCTCAAACACTTAGTGACTCACTCACTGGAAAAACAATCTAGAAATAAGTAAAAATTTCTTAAATTAAGTGTATTTACCCTTAAATTGAGTAGGTAAATAAGATGATTTGCCAATGTAATGGGTAGTTTTGCTCTTAAAATAAGATATTTAGATAAAAGGCATTTGAAATAAGACAATGCAATTGTCTTTTCGTATTTTAAATGTAAATTGTCTTGCTCTATTGGAAAAATGTCTCTTTTGCATTCACAATTCAAGAACAATTGCACTTATTTTAAGAAAAAAATGGCTTATATAGATTTTAATTTTTTCCAGTGCTCTAGCCTTTTCTATGGGGGTCAAGCGAGATAAACTTTTAAAGTAAAAGCAAAATTGCGTAATTGCTTTGCTTTAGGACAGGACAGATCTACAACAATCAGAAGTAAACCATAAGGGACGTGTTGCTGTGGCAGTTTAGAGGAGATGGTAAAAAACAAGCCTTGCTTCAGTGAACATTAATACATTCTTAAAAAAAAAAACTTCTACACTTCTAAACACTCTGACTCAAAATAGGTTTTCACATGATAGTGAGCACTTTCATGTTTAACAGTCCCATGACTTTATTTGGGTAATTGTAAATGAAGTTATCTTTAATTGTAAGACATCCCTTGTGTTAAACGCAGTCTCTCTACCTTCCTGCTCTTCAGATTCTGCTTTTGTTCCTGGAAGTTTCCTCAAAATGGGGCTCAGCTGTTCTACTAGTACCTCTTATTGCGTCTTATCAAGCAGCTCCTCATTCTCAGTTTTTCTAACCTATTTTCAGCTTCACTCACTAGACCACCCTCCTTCCACTTATGATCTCTATTTACAACTTAATGACAGTGATATTTTCCCACGATAATGGCATAAAGTAGACAATAGGCCCGAAGATATAAAGCCATAAAGGGGATCACTTTAAATCTAATTGTGTACTCCGCTGTGCAGGCTTTTTAAAAAGCATTTAAAAAGCTAATCAAATCAAGGATTTGCACAGCAAAAAAAAAAGGCATATGGAAAGGAAGCTCTGTTATAGAGGCCTTTACACAGCTGGTCTCTAATCTAAAAATGAAACTTTACGTTTGAACAGTCTGTTATCGTCTCTTGCGGTTGTGCACCAATGGTCTTATCTTTGCTCCAGATGAAACCGTTTTCTCCTGCCTTTAATATCAGTTATCTTGTGCATTCAGTCGCAAAAGAAAACAAAAACAGAAGACAAAAAAGGGGTTTGCTGAAAGCACATCCCCGGCAGATGCTGCATTGAAAGGATGAGGATGCTATTTGTCTATTTGCAGGCCGTTGCTGCTGCCTTTTAAAAGAATCAAGCAGTGAGGCGAACTAAGACTACATTTACACACATGTTGGATCACTAAACAAGTTCCTCGGTTTCAAGCTCTGGGTGAAAACAAACGGAAGTGAACAGAGGAAAGCAGCAGAAGAATAAACCAACCAACACTGCAGTGCTGTTCTTTCAGTTCTTTTCTTATCAACTTGTTTTTTGTTACTCTATTCAAGTCTGGTCTTCAAAGGTTTTAAACAAGGAGCACTCAATTGCTAAAGCAAAGAAAATGCTAAATAAAAATCAAGAAATCAAATACTAATAAAATAACAATTAATATTATTAATAAAAAATTCACATAGATGTATCTCAGTGTGCTACCAAGGTTAAAAAAAAGATAGATATCCATAAATATCCACCATTAAGCTGGAGAAGCTGACTTTGGCAAAGAATAAATCGCGCTCTGGGTGGTAGTTACTAACATTTGCATATCCTATAATTGGAGGTACGCTACAACATTTGTGCCTGTTGTTCCACTCTTGGTTGACACGCACCTGTTTTTACCCATTTATAGATCCGCTTTGCTCATGCTGCCAAGTTTGCGTAATTCACACAAACTTTTGTAAATCAGATCTTTGACTTTATTCCAGTGTTTCCTGGACAGGGTCGCCTTTTACGGTTGCCTTTTGTATCTCTGCTTCTTTCTGTCTCTCTGCTTCTGTCTCCTTGAACCCCAGTCGGCCTCAGCAGATGGCCGCTCACACTGAGTCTGGTTCTGCTAGAGGTTTCTTCTTGTTAAAAGGGAGTTTTTCCTCTCCACTGTCGTTACAAGCATGCTTAGTGTGAGGGATTGCCTTTCGAGTCAATAAGTCAATGCAATCAACTGGTTTTCCTTAGATAGAAACTTTAAATTAATTTAACTGTATGATCTGGTGAACTGTAAAGCTCCTTGAGATGACGTGTTGTGAATTGGTACTATATAAATAAACTGAACCGAATTGAATTAAATTTCAGGGATATACAGTCTACCATACTGTGGAAGTTTGGAAGCTCCCTTATAGAAGTTATCTTAAGATTATATCGTTGACAGTTTTATAATCCTTTGTCCCAAAATAAATCCATTTTCAGATACCTGTTGGTACCTACAGTAACAACAGCATTGCATTGCAGCTTTTTCAATCTGCACCTCTGATTTTGCCTCCTTCAGCTTAAACCTAACTTTTTTTACAACATAACTAGCAGCTGAACAACAAACTGCTGACATCCTAAACACCAATCACCCTGCTTATGACAGTATAAATACACTTTATCATGTCATTTATTCTAGTAGGATATTCCTAAAGATATGGTTCAGCAAAAAGTACTGCTGCCTTATATAGATAATTAAACTAGTTACCATATCAAAGATAGTGTTCATAAGTTTAAATTCTTTAATATCTGAGATAAATAGAGCAGAAAATAAAATTGACCTAAAAAATGCATCTGACCCTTTGTATAAAAAATACAATTTATATAAAGTATTTGTGACCAGTTGAAAATCATCAATTACCTTTGATTAATCATATCTGGGGGAGTTTTATTAAGTGCATGTAAATCTTCCAGGGCCGCAGTGTTTCAGTTAAGCTCAGAGTTCATGATTTGACAAAAAACAGGAACTGGGCGACAGTGGCCTGATGGGATGGTGATCCACTGCTGACTCAAGAACACAAAGATGAGTCTCTAATTTACAAAAAAAACATTTAGGCTACTTTCACCCAGCAGCCTGAAGTGACCCAAAACC
>NW_015150496.1:838416-857012 GCF_000732505.1 Cyprinodon variegatus | reverse complement strand
CACTGGCGCCACCGGGCCCTCTGACCACCATCAGTAGACAATGCAGGTGAAGTGTCTTGCCCAAGGACACAACGAGACTGAAAGTCGGAGTCGCGGCTTGAACCGTCAATCCTTCGATTTCAGGGCAAACTCCTACATCCAACGCCACTGTCGCCCTATAGGGCGCGCCGCACATTTTGAGAGAAAAAAAGACGTTTATATGCGCCTTATAGTCGCGGAAATATGATAATTAGGGAGACAGCAGTGGAGCCTTTAACCACCACCATTTTACATGTGACACACATTTTAGTAGGAACATGTATTTGATTGAATATTTACAAATGCATTAGAAACATTAGAAAGGCCAGACTACTTTTTATTAGCATCTTATTTTATCTTAAGGTAATTGAAATAAAACCTTTTTCATTGTATTGGTCTGACTGTAGGGACTTGGTTTCTATTACATTCTCTGCTATTGTCTTGTTGCACTTGCCTCTTTATCTGCAGCTGTTAATGCAGTCTGAAAGCTGTGGCCTTGAGTTCATATTTCCAGCTGCAAACTGACAGTACAGTGAAGGAAACAAGCTGACAGGGGAAATTAGTGATTGCTTCTCTCCGTTAACATATGTGTTAGCATATGTTGTTGCTTACTCATCTTTATTTATGAAATAGGGTTTTCTCTGGCATAACTTATGATCATATTATCCTATTTGCAATGCCTCTGATCATAGCCTCATACCTCCATCCAGTAGACTTAGTTTGACCTGCAGCTTTTAGTGGTGCATAAATTAATGAAGTGGTTCAAAATACATATGACATATAGAGTCCATGGCAGTAGAAACAGTTTTACTGACTTTTATTGAAAATTATGTTCTAAAGCAAACCAAAATTGGGGAGTTCTAGGCCAAGATAAACAAACCATTAAAAAGCCTTGGAGCAACAGGTTCTGTAGGTGACTGTCACACCTGTCCTCCTCAACTTCAAGGAGGAGGGGCTAAAGTTATTCCTTTAGATTTTTATTTCCTGGTTAGCATGTCAGTTCTTAGAGAACAAATATTGTAAATGAGAAATGATTTATGAAATAGACTTATTAGATTAAGTTGTTTTCCTATTGATGGGTCTAAATGCTTTTGGGACTTTCCAGTATAAATAAATTTAAGTAACGACTTGTGATGCAGCTTATAAGATTTACTTAAATCTTCTCTCTCTCATTCTGTAGATCAGTGAGGAAAAATTCTTCCTTTGACTTTTTTTTTTTTTTTTTTTAAAATTCTTCCTTTGACTTTTTTTTTTTTTTTTTTTAGAATGTATTCATTTTATTGATGTGTCTGAAAAATGTCTCCATAATATTCTTGTCTGCATGTATTTCTCATGTCTGTGTAGAACCTGAAAACCCCAGGTTTTAACACATTTCATCCCGTTTCTATTTTCACCAAGCAAATCCACTTCTGATAGATATTAGAAGTTAGATTTTCTTCAATTTTTGCAGCCTTTTAATGCTAGAACTTATGGAACAAACATTGTGTTCTCTTTGTACCTCTATAATAAAGCTGTTTAAAGTCCAACTTATGTAGAGCACCCAAGGAAGCTAAACTCAAGTGTCCTACTAAAAGACAACAAATAGGGAGACAAATTTAGAACAATGGGATGGAAATTTAGAATGGCAGCCTTGTGCTCCTCATGGAGCTTGGAGGATTAAGAAACAGAAATGTTGTTTGATTTAATTCTTGTAAAGCAGGATAGTTGCTGCTTGAATCATGCAAGGTAATAACCTACAGATGACCCTACTTACTTGTCATGTGTTAATTGAGAAAAGGTATCTAAAGTATCATATTAAGCATTGACAAGGTGAAAAAATGTGTATGTGCAGAACTTCCCCAGTAACCCTTTCTCTGCCCTAACCCTAAACCTAACCTTAACCAATGCATATGTCACCCTAACTCTAACCCAATTGAAACCTTATCCCTAAACATAACCATTAGCAAAATATCTTGTGAGGAACAGCAAAATGTCCTGACTTTACAACAACTGGTTCTCATTGAGATGGTGAAATTGTAAAATGGGCCCTACTCTGATGCCTAGCAGGTAAACACACTAACACACATGTTGCGTCACACTATTGTTGTGGGGACCTTCCATTGACTTCCATTCATTTCCCACTAATTTTTATGGCCTAACTGTGACCCTGGCCCTAACCTATGTAACCCACATACTGTATCAACCTAATTCTCATGTTTATCAACTTACCAGACCAATTAGCTACTGACCCTAATATTAGTGGAATCCATACCTAAACCTAACACCTGACCCATGCTTTTAATCACACTTAGCCAATCCATAACCCTGACACTTGCCCTAAACCTAACTTTAGTCCTTACTATCAGCTTACCAGATCAATTAGCTACTGACCCTAATATTAGTGGAATCCATACCTAAATCTAACACCTGACCCTTGCCTCAAATTACACTTAGCCGATCCCTAACCCTGACACTTGCCCTAAACCTAATTTTAAGCCTTGCCCTAACCCTAAAACCTAGCCATTACTCTAAAAGCTAACCCTAATTCTCCAAGTTCTACAAACTGGCTTGGCTATCGATCTGAGAGATACCAACAAACGTGCGCTGTCCCGTGCAATGCCTTTGATCCCCTAACCAACTGCTCTAGTCGTCGTACTGGGTGGGGGGGGGGTCATCGAGAGAGTGTCTAACGCTTAACCATTGGCAACGCATACCTAACACTAAACCTAACCTAAACTCAATTCACACCTTAGTCCTAAACCTAACCCCCACCCCAAGAAGAGAACCTTTCCTTGTGGTCCTCCCAAGGACTTAAAGTCCCCACATAGTAGTGTGTCTTTGGGAAATTGTCCCCATAATGTCACAAAGACATAGTCACACACAGACACACACACAGTTTACTATCACGGAAAATAATTATACTTACATATACTTCTTTAATAAAGAAAGAGTTGGTGTTACCCGATGATTTTATGCAGGATTAAAACTTGTTTTTCTATCTTGACCTTGAGCTTATAACATTAGTTACATTGAGATGGACTGGATAAACAAGATGACTGAGAACAGATGTGTCTTTTATTGGCATGACAAAAGCGTTCCTTCTGATTAAACACTCAAAAGGATGAGCAGTTTTCCACTGTTGTCTTTTGTTTGTTTCAAGCTTCTTAATCCTGCATCTGTTCTCTGCATTAATCCAATTTAAGACCGAAACTCCCCCTCTGCCTTTCTCTTGTTCTGCATCTTAGCATCTCGATCACTTTACTTCGGCATTTTATCGCAGTAAAGGAAATTATCAAACGAGGCTCTGCAGACCAACTTCCAATGAAATTAATAGAATTTGTGTTTAGCTGTTTTGAGCATTTATTATCTAATTTAATAAGATAACTATACAAAGATTTGATAAAGAAGTACAACCCTGGACTGTGAAGACAAGCTATGGCTAAAAGAAAAGGGAATATATACATACATTTGTGGTTTTCTCTGTTGGCAGTGCTTTAGATGCCTCTCTCTTTGGATTTGCTGTTTTCTGGCACTCATATTATGTCTGAAATAGCTCTGATAGGAGATGGAGGAGGCAAATAAGCTCATAATACCCACCATTCTTCAGCTACGGTTTATTGGTGCTCCTGCCTGCCCCCGAACAATAACATTAGCACTGACCTTTTGGTTTAATACATACATATTTAGCTGCTGGGCCCATGGAAAGTTTAGCCGTCCCAAATATCATTCAGCCTTTATTTTCAAAGGCAGATTTTATGAAAAGCCTCAAGGTTCTTCCTGCAAGGATCTATTTTTAATGCCTTCTATTATACTGTAGTCCATAATCTTCATACTTTTTTAACTCTAAAAGTACATACATATGCTTATTACTTGAATAAAAAGCACAAAACAACAACAAAAAAACAAACAAGGCAACAGATTAGATATTTGATAAAATGAATAAACTGCTCCTTCTCTATAAGAATGACTTGTGAATTGTCTAGGTTTTAGATCGGGAGTTCAAAGTAAAACTTTGGCTTATTGAATGAAAGTACCATTGAGCTGTCAGGCTCATCTTTGTAATGAAGTAAACAGGGTGGCCCTGATTGAAATAGTCGGTCAGGAAATGACAGCTTCACCCAATCACGGGGCATCGACAATTTCCTTTTAGAGGAAAATTGACAGTTGCCAAAGTGGCCATTATTCTTGGGCAATCAGGCCTTTCGGGAGTGCTGACTCCAGGTAAAAATGGCCTCCTGGTTGAAGTTGTCTTTCTGCAACTATATGGGACATGGACACACTCATGCAGAGAATTTGTCATACTCCCTAACTCTTGTGATTAGAGAACAGATGTGGGCTTGACTTAGTCCTGCATTGCTCAGATGTAAAGGTATAATAGAGGATGTTCTTCTTCCAGGTGCGTCATCAAAATAAGTGGTCCTCATAATTGTCTATCATTCTGGTCGTCCTATGTGTTCATCCCTATTTTCACTTACCAATGGCAAGTCTGATATTGTGGAAAAATTGCAAATTTTCTTAAGTAAAGTAAGCTCTATGGGCGATGAAAACAGCAACTTTAAAACAGCAGAGACATCTCGCACAAGTTTAATAGGTGTTGTGGAGAGGGTGGGTCTTTTTTTTTTAAAGATTTGTGAAAATCTATACCTTTCAAGGTGCCATGGTGTCAGAATTTATCGGAGAAATAGCAGATGACCAATTGTTTTTCTCTGCGTGTGGATTATCAGCAAATACATTTCTTCTGGCTCAAAATAAACATCTGATGTACTAACTAGGTGCTGCTGTATTAGCCCTAAGGCTATGCAATTTATTCTTTCTTTTTTTTTTTGGCATCCTGGGTGTGCATCCTCAAACTGTCAAGCTGTCATGCAAAGTAGGATCTATGCCAAGGGTCTATATTAGGCCTTTTAAATGAGGCTGCGTGTGATATGTTGAATCCAGTGAGTAAACTCAAACAAACAGGACATTAAGTTTCTTTGAAAAGCTGAAATAAAAATGAAAGAAAGTATAACAATGATATAGTAGGGGGGAAAAAGTAGCAGCCTAATACCAATAGTAGATTTGTTTTATTTATATGAAAAAAAAATGAAATGAAAAGAAAAAAAAATGTAACCAAATGTCAAAGATTAAATAAATATATAATCTTGTAATAGAAGTTGTGTGAGATATTGTGCTACCAATCACAGTTGTTTTGACATTTGTATGACTCGCTCTGTGGTAGAAGTTTGCAATAACCTTGTGGGGTTCTGGTCCACTTTTCTTCACAGAAATCTGTATCCTTTTGGCCTCAATGATCTTGTTTGGCAACTAAAAGCCTCATTTTCTTCCAGGGATGGCTAAGTCATCATTGACCTCAGTGTATTTTATCCTGGAATAGTGCTTTGTTTCCTCGTTGTTTTGTTTTGGGTCATTTTCCTGTAGCTAGATCCAGTTTCAATGTTCTGTCTCGAGAAGGAAGGCTCAATAATACAAATGGCCTTCATTGTAATCACATTGTTTTGCGGCTTTAGGTAAAGACAGTCTAAAGCATGATGTTTCCATCTTTGTGCATGACTGAAAAGCTCTTCTAGTGTTGAGCTTTCTGGTTCCTTCTTCCCCAATACTGTCTATGTTCTTGTGTTTTTGTTTTTAGAGCTATCTATTCACAGACCATTATTCCATAACTTATTGACTGTATTCTTAATGACAATTTTCAGTCTGTCCTTCATGTTGTTCTTTCTAATCAAATGTCTGATCCTTTCTCACTTTCCATGGACAGTAAACGAAGTCAGTCTCTCTTTGGATAGAGATAAGTGTCCTTATCAACTCTTGTAATATCATGCAGTAGGTCCTGCATTAAAAAACTTGGGATCTTGAAGACTTTTAGCATCTTTTTAGCATCTTGCTGTGTGTTTTAGGTCTAAACCTGAGTGGAAAGAAACAGCTTCGATTTTTCTTCACTTCCATTCCTTGCATGTAACCTGAGTTCCTACCTGGACTCATTATCTTCTAGTCGCCATCCTGAATGGGGCACCAATTCGTTTTGTTTTCCACAATTTGTTTAAATTTATTTAACTTGAATTTATTGATTTATTTTTCATACTGATGTTCGACATCCATCCTACTGGACATGCTAGTAAAATACAGGCCATTGTAGAGGCTCCTAATTTTTTACATGGCTGTCTTCCCTCTGTGCGTGGTGCTGCAAGATAATTTACAGTCACAGGGTAGTGTGCCATCTACAGGTGTTCCTGGTGACTGCATCCAACTCATTAACAAGCTCTTCGATCATTGAAACCGTAGGTGAATCTCCCTCCTTACTCATAACCTCATGGTGAGGCCTCTTGCAGGGATTTTGATTGGATCTTGAGTGTGAGGCCAGACCATGGTCACTGTATATTTTTTCACCAACATCAGTCACCTTCTTTGCAAGACCTAGTAAGCGAGACATTTTTGACAGCTCTTCAGACTCCCTCGTGTTTGTTGAGAAGTTGAAATGGAAGAAATGATTCTGTGTAGATGTGCTGTTTGCACTAATGGGTTGAGATCCAGAGCATCCCTTATTTGACCTTTAGGGAGCCCAACTTCTCTCTTGCAGGTTGGAATAAAACCCTTATTTCATTCAAAGACTAGAAAACTACTGTTTACCTTAACGTAACATTCTTGTCTCTTATCTTTTGATGCATAAATAAATCTACCACAAAGAGTAGGGGCTGTTCATTTCTTTTTAAATAGAAAAACATACAGATCAGTAGGGACAAAAGGATTTCTCCCACTGCTGAGTACCTTAATTTTCACTGCTCCATCTTTTGGAGTCCTGCACCCTCAATTCTATCTTTCTAGAAGTAAAGTTTTGGTTTAGCAGCTATTTTGGGAAAAAAAAAACGTCAGTGCTATAAATTGATAATGGAGGCAGAGGGAGCTTTGAGCTGAAGAGCTTTTCTTATTGAGGATTAGACAAAACAAGTGACCCAGTTTTCATGGTGTTTTTTTGATGTTTTTTGAAATATGACTATTATGCTTTGCTCTTTAACATATTTCAGACTGATTTGGTCTGCTAATGTTTTCAGTCTGTCAATTTCTTGGTGTCTGAAAATACAGACATAATGAACTGAAGCATATTAGACAGATCCTCTATTTTCATGTGACTGATTTCTTCCAAGTAAGTGCTTCAGCACATGGACCCTGATGGTTGATAAAGCAGAAACTGATTAATTACATTGAATTTTCACAACAGAATGAATTTTAACGTTCCACTAATTTTGCTTTGATATTTTAGTATTCTTTATGTTGGAAGCTTTTTTTTTATCATCTTTTCTATCATTTACCACAAACATTTACATTCAGTAGAAGAAAATATACCTAACTTTTTCGCTATTTTTTTTTTATTTTCCATGTCACCTGGTGTGTTTCACTCCACCTATTTCAACCATAGTTTAATAGAAATAGAAAAGTACCTACTGCAAAAGTTTATTAAGACATATTAACAGCCGAAATTTTTTTTATTTAGCTGAACAAGTATAGACATGTTTGGACTCGGAGCATATTCCTGGATTCTAGAGATTTAATTATATTTTCTGCATGTTAATATATTAAAACCAGTGAAATAAGCTTTTAAAACCAACAAGTAGAATTTAAACCTCAAGGATTTCTCCTATATTCCTGAAATACTCATGATCTTCCTGACCTTTTCCTCCTTACCATCAACAGCGACCTCCTTACGCAGCTTAAAGTGACAGTGCCGGGTATTTTTGGTGGCCTTGATGGAAGCATGGTTGCACTCCATCTCTTGATTTGTCCTTGGGGAGGTGGCAGCTCCCGTTTTCTCCGGCAGCTGCCGTGCACCATCCTAGCATGGAGGAAAACTAGCTGTGTGCGTAGGCAGCAGCAGGATGACAACACATCAGGGATGGACAGTGGGACCATGTGGCCCACTGGCTCTGCTAGCCAATTAGCACAGAGTGATTGACCTATGGAACGTGCTTGAAAGAGGCAAAAAAAAGAAAACTGTAGATTTGGACAGAGCACAGACGATAACGTTCAGTAACTGTCATTTAGCAGAAAAGGTCTAGGTAGTTGAGATTCTCTCTAATGTTTCCTAAAGTCCTTTTTTTGAGCCACTTTTTCTCTCTACTACTTCCTGCCTCATTTATCCTGAAATTGATCTCATACTTCCTTTTCTCCCCCATTTCTATACCTCTTGTTGCCACTTTGCCCTTTCATCTCTCGCCGTCTTTTTTCTGTATTTATTTAGATTTGACATATCTCCTCCTACTTATAGATCTGGTGTCTCTTCTGCACTCACTCTTTTTCAGTCCAGTGTGTTTCCTTTACCTCTACCTCCCTTGGCTCGTCGTAAGGGGGTCAACTTCAACCATGTGGGACATCATTAAGTCTGCCTGGACAACTTTCACTTTAGTAATGAGATTTCATTATTGTGAGAGTGAGAGACCACAGCAGCGTCCGTTTCTTTCTTTCTTCTTTTTTTGTACCATCTGCTAAGAGTTCTGCTTCCCTTACTGTGTAAAACTTTGCATATTCGACAACTAAGCTTGCATATCTTACATGTGCTCTCTAAGCTGTCTGAAAAACAAGTCATTTGATCAAATACTAAGATGGTATGTAACAGCAATTTTATTCTATGTAGTTTATGTTCAAGTTTGTAGCTCATGTTAGTAGCTTATAAGCTTACATGTCAGAAACAAAAAAAATCTGATAAAAAATATTGTGTGTATTAGGTACCCATGGGTGGCAGAAGGTTTTTGACACTATGTTTAGAGGACAAAGCATCAACCTCCATATAGTAAGCAATGAAAAAACAGTTGGTTTATTGAGGATTACTTTATTGAGGGTCCGTCCGTCTGTCCTTCCCTTTGTCCGCATGTAGACCTGTCTTTTTGGGCTTGACCAAAAGCCTCTTCTTATTCAAGAAAAGTTCCTTTTGCAACCTTTTCCATTTGCAATGCCAGAAGAAAGCCAAGTGCAATTGATTCATCTTCCAAGCTTTCAAGATTTTTAGATTCTGTGTCTCTAAAAAATACTAATATATGCTCTTTAAAGATTGCAATACATCTCTTTAACATTTTACAAAGCTCTGATTTTTTAAACCAAAGGATTTCCACATCCTTTCCTCTGTTGTATTATCAGAAATCTGTTAAACTTGACAGTGCCAGCCATCCGCTACAATTACCATTGTATATGGATGTGTAGAAGCAGCATGTCACCCTGAGGCAGTTTAGCTTGAGCTCTGCATTTACTGAGGCTTGTCTTCTTCTTTGTGATGTTTAATGACAGTTAATCAATTATAAACAATTTTACTCTTTCAGCGTTTTTAAACCAAAAACACTCTGAGTGTATAAAGAGCTTAAAAGTTTTATTTTCCCCAGCACTCAGCTTAGATGGGGAGAAAGCTCACAGGGTAGAGCCATGTGTCAAGAATATGGAAACCTTGGAGATGAAAAGACATTATAGATGCTGAACAATTTGATCTGTTCTCCTATATAATATAACTGAGACAGAGGTGATGAGGATTTTGCTAAAATCCTCTCATCTTGACAGTAGTGACATCTATTCTCCACTTTTCTTCTTATAAGGCACATCTTGGTACTACCAGTTTTTGCTGATTAATTTGGGTAATAATTTGCTGATCATCTTTCGGAACTTATTTTAACACTATTAGGTATTGAGATTTTTATCCCAGGTGGTTGGGTGACCCTTCAAGAATAGAAAATATAGGTCTCTGTGTAAAAACATGGACCTGATTCTGTAAAATACTGTGAATTTTGGAAAATGGCAATTTTTTTTTAACTTATATAGCTCTTTTTCAAGTCATTCATGAACACACTGATGGTGGTCAGCTATACTGTAGCCACAGCTGACCTGGGGCTCACTGACAGAAGCAAGGCTGCTGTACACTGGCACCACCAGTCCCTCGGACAACCATCAGTAGGCAATGCAGGTTAAGTGTATAGCCTAAGGATATGTTAAATGAGGAAGTTATGTCCCCTAAAAAGCAGTTGCGCCTCGGGACTTCCCCACCGGTTCTTTTCTTACTACTAGTTACTTACTACTCTTAACTCAAACTGGGTAAAACCATATAAAAAAGGACTATAAAAATGGGAGTAAAAAAGTAACAGAGTTTATTCCAGATAGAGTTGTTACACGACAGAGAAAATTGCTTGGAGCTTGCATAGCTTTGGGCTCAAAAATCACGTCCGCGAGCGTCCGGGAAAGATTGAGCCCCGAACAAAATCATCTTCTCCGTCTTATTGCTCGTGAGTCTATGTGTTGGATCATGTAGATGTTTAGCTGTCCGTATCAGAAACTGACACGCCATCCATGCCCTGACCTGTATGCATCTTGCCTCTATGCCCAAGATTACAGATACATCTCCTCTATCAGTCCGGCTCCAAGATGTGCCCATATCCTGTGTATCTTTAAAAGACAAGAAGGCTGTCCTATTTAGATGACCCCAGCAAACACAGTGACATCCACAATGTGAAGGAAGGCCTTCTACTCTGTCTAATCTGGCTAACAGAATAACAATGCAAATGATGTATAAAGGAATAAACCTAACAGACAAAAATACAAAAAGCCAGAGCCATGGCTTGAACCGACAACCCTCCTGTTGCAGGTTAAAGTTCTTCATCTGATGATGGGTTACAGAGTGGGATTTTGATAAAAAAAATGCTTTCCTTGAAATATTTATGATAATATTAAAAACTCAGTAACTCATTTGACCATGTACTGGTTTTACAAATAGCATGCGCAAGCTTAGGCATGCCGTCAGTAAGCTCAATAAAAAATGTGGTAATTTGAATGGACTGCTGCTTGATCCATCAGTCAACGCTTGCTGCTGAGGGTTTTTCTGCAGTGCAAATTCCTACATCTGATGCCACTATCGCCCTAATTTTCCACCATTGATCTTAACACATCAGCACTATTCAGCCCATAGAAAAAAGGGGAGAGCACCTGATTCAAATAAAGAACCTGTGCTTCAAAGGTGTTTGACAAGACTTCCCCAATATCTCATAAAACTAATATATTTTAATAGACTGTATTTATGGTGAGGCAGAAAACTTTGTATAAGTTAATTTGGAGTTTTGCTCTAAATATTTTATATACAGTGATTAAAATACATTTAACTACCTAAACTTTTTGCAGTAAGAACAACAATCTGCCTATATACCTTGTTCTGTGTCAGCTGTGATCCCCAGGGACAATTATCTGGTCCACAGAGGTCATATTAGATATTTGGACAACAAACCAATGATTGTGTTTTTATTAGTAAAGACTGTTGGGCTTAATAAGATGCCCCATTCAATCTCCTGGATACTCATGCCATTACTTTGGAGTCAAAGAGCTCCCATGATTAATCACTTTAGAAAACCTCCATCTTGGTGATAAAGTAATTGCATTGTGCATACTGACCATCCAGCCTAATCCTGGCTCAAGTTTTAAGTCAAATCAATGCACACACTGTTAATTTATCTCTCTTGACAACTCAATAGGCTCTCCAGAGTCAGGCTGCTAATGAGGACTTCCTAAAGGTTAAACAAACATGCTGGATTTTGGAAGAGGGGGGTCACAGTGGTGACTGATTGGTCAATGATATGTATCTGTTAGGTTTATCTGACAAATATAGGCATTTTAACTGTTAAAAAAAAAGTATTTTACTCATCATTTACTGTAGCAGCATAATATAAAACTTAAAAATCTATAAAAAAAAAAAAGGACCTTGAATTTGAGTACATTCTTCAGTAAGAAGCCAGTTCTTGGTGTTTTTTTATGTGACGAGGTAGATAATTCTATGTTTTTTTTTATGGAATAGCAAAACAGAAACATTATTTTGTCATATCACTTCAAAAACACACCAATATGTTGATATACTGGCAACTGTTATGGAAAAAGTGTGACCTGAAGGTTCCGATGCAGGTTTTCCCATTCATCAAAACCATTGGGATATTTTTTACCCACCTCTTGATCTGCCCCCACAGTTTGTGTTGGAGAGATACATTCAGATCCTGGTTAAGCCTTGTTTATCTAAGTTCCTTGTATTTTAATCTTGTGAGTAGTTACTCTGAAGTAAATGTCATCTAAAATTAGGTGGGCTGAAGATTTCAAGTATTTGCTTCATTTCCTATCTTATGCTGTCTTTTCAATTTTGGATCTAAAACAATTGCCTCTGTGTACAATCGTGTTTATAAAGAATAAAAATAGAAAGCCACGGGTTCAGGATAAAGTTGTCATTGAACTGGGTTTGAAGTTCCTGATGCTGCAGTCCTGGAGGGCAAGCAGGTTTCTGAGCCAGGTCAGGGAAACAGATCAGTACAGGAAGGCTCAGAGGTCCAGAAAGGCCAGAGCTTGGTACGGGATACTGATCATACAGGAAGAGGCTGGTTCCAGACGTCCAGCAGAGTTCAAAACATTCAAATGGGAACAGACAGGCTCAGTGGTTGAGAGGCAGAGCAGGTCAGGATATCAGGAACACTACGGCATACTAAAAACTCGCTCTCTCCACTGATCTAAGACAGGAACAGAGCGTATTCCGTAGAAAAGAGGCAGATGAGGATCAGAAAATCAGGAACACTATGAAAACACTAAAAACCTCTCTCACCACTGGCCCTGGAGAACGAGAACACGAACTAGAGCATCAGCAATCATTTCAGCTTCAATAATCTGGCACCGATAGCTGGGACTGGGCCGTGTATAGAAGCAGCAGCAGGAGGTGGATTAGAGGAGTGGAATTTGGAAACCAGAAAGAGTTAGGCAGGTGAATAAAATAAGGAATCAGGCCAGCCATCAGCACCAAGATCATGACAGAGGTAATCATTTTTGGATCATACCTTAATACAGCTAGAAACCACCAATCAGGCTCAAAATGTGGATGTTGTGAGAGACTCAGACCTGAACCCTGAGAGCCAAAAAGTATAAAAAAGTGGGCCTTCTTTACCCTAATAATCACTTCCAGGATTAACAGATTAATGTCTCAGTAAGACATTGTTAAACTATTAAATGCTTTCATCTTTTATATAATTGATTACTGCAAATCTGTATTCATAGGTCTGTCTAAAAAGTCAATCAGGTAGCTGCAGTTGATCCAGAATGCTGCTGCTCGCTTCTACACTAAAACTAAGAAAGTGAAGCACATAACCCCGATACTGAAGTAGTTAAAGTGGCCCCCCATACAGTACAGTATCTCGGAAACTTTAAAATAGACTTTAAATACTGCTGTTAGTCTCAGGTTTGATCATTTCTAAAGGAGTCAACTGGAACAGGAAGTGACAGCCTACATTTATTTAATGGTTTTTATTCATTTTATACTTAAAATAGCCGCATGGATTTTGTAACACAAAAAAAAAAACCATAACTCTTATCTTTTCGACCCCTTTAGCAGGTCTGCAGTTAAACCTGGATACATATTGGTAAAGGTGCTGGAAGCTGGATTTTTTTCCAAGTTCTTTTGCAAGGGCATTATTTTTATTTCTCTCTGTAAAGAAGTGATTACTTTGCTCTGCCATAACTTCAAGTTTTTCCTCATAATAGTTGCATTGCAGAGGAATTTTCTTGGCAGCTCCTCATCCTTCAGGAAAATTAATACTTAGACATACAGAGAAAAAGTGTTCCTGAGTTTATGCTCTAAGAAGAAATCCTCTGCATCGAACATGCACTATCTCTCGGGTTACACTGGACTGAGTTTCTCCTCACTTGACCTTGTCATGTTATTCTCACCCAATCAAAAGCAACTCCTCTCCTACCCTTGACATCCAAGTTTGAATGAAGTTGTTTAAAGGAATAAGAAAAAGATGTTCCAATCTGAATAGTATGAAAGAGTGGGTGAATGATATAAACAGCATTAGGTAGGGCACCCTGCTTGGTTTTTCATGAATAAATAACAAATAAGCGTGAATGGGCGAATGGAGACATCAGCTCTATTACCATTTGTTTGGCCGCCTCCAATATGTGGTGATAGAAATGAGAAGCGAATAGGTGCATTATGCACCAATTCTCTATTACTCTCCTGGCCTTTTTGTAGGAGTTTGACGACTGGATTGTATGGAAATTAGAAGTTTTCTCCCATCATAAAGTAGGAGCCACAGGGATTGTTTGAAAAATCTTTTCTGGAGTTTTATCAAAGCTTGTTTCAAGTCATATAAACATTCACATGGTATATATTTATTTAAGACTTTCAGAATAATCCTCTCAGCTCTTTGTGCTGTCACCTTTTGTCTTCTCAGCAAACCCCTGTAGAGAAAAAAAAAACAATGTCACGGCCATGCTGACTTTTGTTTCCCCTCTTGCTGTTTTTTCATTGTTTATTTAGTCATTGTCGGACAGTTTCCCAACTAATCCCCCATCATGCCTGGCAGGGAATTCACAGGGGCAGGCAGGGCCTACATCACACTGCAAAGCCAGCATGGAGCTGCAGTCCGCAGAGGGTCACAGGTGGAGCTGTTGCTCATTGATGCCTGGAATCCTCAGCCAGAATCCATCTTCATTTTTTTTTCACATTCAACAAAGAGGAAACTGCAAATCTCTAAAAAGTGGAAGAAAATAGAAATTATCTTTAGTTCAAACTAACAGCAAAAGTCTTGTTTTTGGACAACATCATCCTTAAGAGCATTATTCATAAACAATGCAATTACCTACATTTAAATGTTTATGTATTTTTATATATATATATATATATATTTATCATTAGGGATGAAGCAAATAATCAGATCAATTAAACGATCAACAAATGTAGTAATCTAATAATGGTTATACGGAGTATAGAGACTCTAAAAATGCCTTTGGCTGACAGAGCAACCCACTTAGAGCTAGAATTATACATATATATAAAAAAAAAAAAAAAAAAAAAAAAACATAAAAACCTTTTGCATTAAAGATAAAAAAAAAAAAAAAAAATTTTGTCTGTATATATGCTCTTCCCAGATCTCCTCAAGTGGAAAAGTTCTACTCCCACCTGGTTTACTTTCTTAAGAACAAAAAACAAAACAAAAAAATCTTCTTTAAGTAACCTTTGGATATCCAAATACAAATTGATTAATCAAAGAAATAATCCACAGATTAATCTATTTGCAAAATAATGGTTAGTTGCAGCCTTAATAAATATATATCTATGCCTGTGTGTGTGCGGTGTGTGTGTATGTATATATATATATATATATATATATATATATATATATATATATATATATATATATATATATATATATATATAAAAAGGAATCCTCTGCAAGAAAATAGATATTAATAGAGAGGGAGGGCGAGAGTTCTGTACAGATCCTGGAGAGAGTTGGTGTCATTGCTGACAGCGGACGGGAAAATGACCCCTAAGAGGTGATAAAAAGCTTCAAAAGCAACAGAGAAAAGTTGTTTAAAATTTGCAAATGTACTCGGAGATAAAGGTTGCATTGAAACAGTCTAATTATAGCCCCTAGCTCCTGTTCCTTTACATTTGATGAGATCAACAGTAAGAACTCTGTTGTGGGTAGGACAGGAACTCTGTAAGTCTGAGCTGGACTTCCTTTAGGTTTTCGCGACGGAAACGTACATGGCTGCTCATGCCGGTCAAATTTAGGACTGTAGTCTTTGGAAAAGGAATTCCAAAAAAACCCAAAAAACTGTTAAACGAAAGGAGCAAAAGAGCGGAAGCTCTCTAATGAAACTCCCTAAAGAAACATTTCCTAGAGTTAGATTTACCTTAAAAGAAACGTTAAAGGATTGTGGCATTGCTTATCTACAGTGAGGTACATTGCAAGCTTACTACCATAAATAAACTATATTGAAAAGCATAAAGGCTACTTTTCTACCTCCTCCTTTACTACCAATTCTGACAGCACTTTCTGTATCATGGCAAACACTGACATCCCTTCTGTTGAAGAGTCCTTACCAGCTATACCATTTTAGACACAACCAAAAACCTTAATTTTAGAGACATGTCATGCAGTCTTATGAAACTAACCTTTAAGTATTTAGCCAAAGTCACAGTTACCTGTGGAAGAAAACAAAGGAAGTCTTAATAGGACTATGGACATATTTACACTATGAAGTGCAGGGGAAATACTGCTGGAGGAAGGATGGATATACTGCAAAAGTTTAATCGATAGGAAAAATTGTAGTGCTTAGACTCTTTGAGTTTAAGCATATGTCCAAACAATTTAAATGTAGACTTAAACAATACTTTAGGTTGGTGACAACAAAACCTCTTAAGTCAGCATGATTGCTAGCAAGCAGCCTAAAAACCAGAACCAAGTCTAAGTTCTGTTAGGAGGAAGGGACCAAAATTACAGTAAGCCATAGTAAGAAGCTAACCCATTGAAAGGAAACCCAATAAATTTGTTCCAAGTCATAGTCAGATGGCAATTCACAAAATATAGAGGAAATGGATATCTAAATCAGAATTGCACGAAAGAAAGTTAGACAGTGTAATTGTTCCAACGGAAATTATTTTTGAAGTCCTTTATTTAGAGAATAATTGTTTTATTTGATGTCAAAAAATGAAAATGATATACTGTATATCAATACAGCTTATTTAGACATTAGGTCTCCATTGTAGATGTAATGGGTCAGTAGGGTTGCTTGGTAGCTGGATTTACTTCTCCTGCCGTTTCAGGTGTGGCCTGACCAATGATTCAGCTGGACCTCCTTGAAGTTTTCTTTTGGGACCTTCAGCTGGGATTTTCTTTCCCATTACCCAGTTCTGAACTTGGAGTGACATTGTTTGTAAAATATGTTTGGATGAACAGCCAATGAAATCACAGTTGGCTGTGTAATGACCTGGAAAAGACCTGTTACAGGTTTCAGTCTTCCACATCACTGGTTACAAGTGGAGTTAAGTTGGGAGAAAATACTTTCATTTAGGTTATAATGATTCCCAATGACGCAGAGGCACTCCCTTCAACAAAGATTTCATGACAAATGGTTTGTTGCAGGTCTGCTTCTGTTTCTGAACATGTACATTAAACTTTTAAATAATCTACACCATGGGTGCCCATACAACAAATATTTGGCCATTTCCAGCCTTGAAACTATTTTTTATTGCCCCTGAACTTAATGTCTAAAATTGGTTACCATAGTCTAACCGCATTGGATGCAGATAGATGCAATTTGTCATGTTTTTATAACTCATTGGCATTTTTAGCACTTGAGGTATAGAGGTGAGATAATGGAGGTCATCCAGTAACATTTACTGAAATAAAGACTTGGATGCATCCAATCAAAATAGTTGCTAATATAAAACGCATTTTGAAGAGAGAGTAACCTTCCAATTCATCCAATTAATGAGTGTGTATACATCGATGGAAAAGTAAAACCTTTTGTTGTGCTTTGCTCTCTAAGTAAGCCCTCTATACAATGACTCTGGGTTGTGTGTGTGCGTGTGTGTAATGCTATGATGAATGAAGGTATGCTTCATTCTGTTCCCGCTGATGCTGTCCCATCTGCTCCGTCTTTCTTCCATTTGTACCCTGCTTTTAGCCTCTGTGCCCCCGCCTGGCTCGACAAATAGTCGTTGTCAAGTCCATCAGCTGTAACAAATGGATGATACTCAAACACGGACGTTAATTAGGAAGTATTGCTACTCCTGCAAAGATCTGGATTCTTTCTTGCAGTTCATCTCCGGCACATGAAACTCATGGGGAACAATCTCAACAATTTACTGAACCTGCTGCTAATGGTCTAAGTTCTATAGCAGGTACAGGTGACCTACTCTAGAGCAACAAAAGCAAACCAACACACATGCAAGAAATAATTCCCCTATACATTTTTGCAATGTGATTAGTTTATGTTTGGACCAAGATGATCAAAAAAAGAAAATGTGTAGGTAACTTCTGAATGGTGGAATTAATGCAACCGCTTTTGGCATTTACTTAATCATATTTACTTACTTTAACACAATTGTTTTATGTCCTACCCTGCTAACATGAAACAATTGTGTTAAAATAACTAAATATGATTAAGTTAATGCCAAAAACGGTTGCATTATTTTTATCAGTGTGTTGCATGTGAGACGCATGAGTGTTGAGATGCCCATCAACACAACGTTTTTTTTTCGAAGCTTTTTTTTTTTTCAATGCAGCACATGTTTATTAATAATGAGAAACACAACGGAACTGTCCACGGTTGTTTGTGTTTGTGCACTTTAATGAACAAACCTGATAACCTCTTTTTCTTAAAGAGACCTGGTCACTTTGTTTCCAAGGTGCCCTGGTAGCTGTAATTATACGACTACCAAGAAAACCTGTGTTGCTACTCTGTATACAGCTGCTCTATAGCAGGTAAACCTCTGTCAATTAGTACGAGTTTGAAAAAAATGTTTAACCAAAGGGAGGGGGGGGGTTGCTGGCATTCTACAGCGAAAGCACAGGATGGGAAGACATGCAGATGCGATGTGAATATCTATTTATGGTTCTCAGTATCTAAAATCTTGTCTTTGTTCCTATTTTTGTGTTGCATAACAATTTTACTTTTTTGAAGAATTTAACTTTTATTTTTATGTGTAAAAAAATGAATTCAAGGTCTTAGGCAGAAAACTTTGGATGGAGACTGAAACAATGAAGTCCTTTTAACAGTGATGTTAAGAATGAACATTTATTTATACTAACTTTTTTGGCCTATGG
>NW_015150496.1:833910-838029 GCF_000732505.1 Cyprinodon variegatus | reverse complement strand
AAAGACAACGCTGATTGGACATTCGTTTGGTGAACTGCTCCAAATTTTCTTTAACGGAGAGTAGCCAGGCTGATCTGCGAGTGAAACCCTGCAAGCTTGCGAGATCAGGATGGTCTCACTAGGCTATCATTTTCTAGTGAAAAGGTGATATTTTGAACAGTGCATCTCAGAATCTAGTTTGTATGCATCATACTTTAAACTTCCTTTCACTGTTTGTTGCAATGCATGTTGGCCCACATGACTTTAAAGTCTTTGAGGTTTTGATTTATGTTCATTTTCTCTGAACACAGCCAACTTATCAACCTAATGATGGCTCCTTCCCGCCTGCCTCCCACACAAAGATCCACTGAGAACCATTGCTACTGTATATTTTATCAACTCCTGGAGATGCAATGCAGCACCAGACTGACTGAGCAGACTGAGAAGAAGATGTCTTTTCCTTATGCTTTCAGACATCTGCCAAAGCTAATCTACTAAAGCATCTTGTTCTGTATATTTACAATATGCAACATTTTTATGCAGTGACGAGCAGATTCAGCAGCATGTGGCAACAATCAGATTGGGAACATTTCTTGTGTAGGCATTTGTTGAGTAACTGAAGAACTAGTTTCTACATTCATGAATGTGTTGGCGGACAGGTGTCATCCATCAGGGGATTTGAACTGAGGGTTTTTTAGTCTTCAGAAACTCTGATCTATTAAATGTGTCTCTACCAACTCAGGTTGCTTGTTGTTCTTCAAAGAAATAAATTCTGTTCATCTTTACAAATAGGAACAAGATGTTATTTAAAATGCTTTCTGTATTTAGGTTTACTTTAATGAACCGATCCACTCACATCTGCTTGTTGTGTTAAGATGATAAAAAGGGCGAAAAATTGCATCGATTTTCACCGAAAAGCCAAAACAATTTATTAGGTATCCAATGAATTACTTCAGCTACCTGAGGTGGGAAGACAAATTTGTACTATTTTGGAATTGTATTAGAGTATTAGAATTATTAAATTAAAACCTTTGTTTGATTCATTTAGAGGACTAATATTGTGGCTGAACCAATAGTTGTTCCATTTTCTGTGGGATCTGTGATAGTTTTTTTTTTTTTTTTTTTTTGGAATTCCATCAAATACAAAAAAAAATCCTACTTTTGGCGTTTACAATCCTGGGGTGAATAGAGCAGAAAAAGACAAAATGTGAAAAACCTTTTTCTTTTTCTCAGTGGGTAATTTGAGGTGCATCTGCAGGGTGTAAAGGAAAACTTTACCACTGGAGAGAAACAAAACAAAAAACAATACAGTTAAAATTGGCATAACAAGATGAAGTACAATTTACTACTGGATGTTTTAAAAAAAAAACAGGTTTCATTGTGTGTGTGAATTGGCAACAACTTTCTGTAACTACTCCAAGATGCAACAGTCTTTGTTTAAAGGAGCTCTATACTAAGGAAGATTATCCTAATCATGACTGACAGTTGTCTTCAAAAAGTAGCTTGTGTTTTCTTTTTATAATATTTTCAATTTATATTTGTCTTTGTAAAAAATATTGAACATCATACATAACCTTTCTTCCTTTTATCTATTATTTTCTACTTTTTGTTGGTCCTTCATGCCAAATCTCAGTAATCTACATACAGTAGTAGCCACTCAAAATTTCCCCACTTTCCTTGATGGGCCCTTGGCTGCTCCTTGGCTAATCTCCTGCAATTCCTTTTCAAACATCAATCTTTGTACTAAAACATTCTTCCTGTCATGATTTGGGGACATTAAGAAGTAAAGATGAGCATCATCTCCTGGTCAGATGCTGTGTTTCAGTGAAAGGGTGGAGTCATAGTTAAAAAATATGCACGCCCAGGAGATGGAGCGGGTCTCTCCAGTTGCTGGAAGTTAGAAGGTATTTTGCTGGGAGTGGCAGGGAAGCGGGCTGCCATTCGGCTGATGTTTGACTGGGAAGGGACATTTTGAATAACCTGACTCCGCCAGATGGATTTGTTCCGCATATCCATCTGGAAACCTTCCGTTGAAGTAATTTTGGGAAGGGGCGAAAATACTGGTTAGCTGATTGGCCTATGTTGGTGATAGACGGGCCAAATAAACGATCAACGAAGCATATGACGTACTAACAGAGCGACGACGAAGAGGAGCCAATTGATAGATGAAACTCTTGCCGAAACCAGTCGGGAGAAGAGCAAAAACATCTTTTCCTCTGAGAAAAGCCTTCAGAGCAGTGTTTTGCTCTTCTTTCAGTGAAGAAATAGTCTGTAATTCCGATAAAACTTGCTCGTTAGCCACGCTAACGGTAGTTTCATCGGCTGAAGCCGCCATGTTCTTTAGACTGAACTGTCACGCCTCTCGTTGCGTCACACCTCAACCCGCCTCAAAGCCAACGCTGATTGGACGTTCGTTTGGTGAACGGCTCCAACTTTTCTTTAACGGAGAGTAGCCAGAGTGATCTGCGAGTGAAATCTTGAAAGCTCGCGAAATCAGGATGGTCTCACGAGGCTACATTTTAAATGGCTGCCACTGTCATTCAATCACAGTTTACCTAATTGCCCAGGAGAGGGTCAGTGGCTGGTAGTTGGAGGGGATTGGCTGGGTAAGCAGGGAAGTTAGCTGCCATGTGGCTGGCTTTTGATTCAGAAGGGCCATTTTGAATGGCTGCTACTTTAGGAGTTTGTGGTTGAAGCACAACAGCATATGGTAGAGTTTAGTTGAAATTACTCAGTTTTGAATCAATTTACTTTGTTTGACTGAGGGTAAAGTCCTTGAAGACAGAAATACTGTATATACATGGTAAGAAGACCCAGCTGAGATGAACAGGTTACAGCTGCACACCTCCCAATTCAGCTGCATGTCCCTCCATGCTTGGTTGAATCAGCCAAGAAAACCTAAGTGCGATGGAAACCTCTGTAGCTGCAGACTGTCCATTTACACGTCACCAAACTGGTTGCACTTTCAATTCCCAGCTAGCCCAAAATTGGCCCTCCATCCTTCCTAATCCTCATCTTTTTCTCTTCTTCTTCTAACATGTCAGAATCTTTTTTTTTTAACACATCGCAGTGGACCGAGCTACCTTTATTACTGCCAAGCCGTGGGAGGAAAGGAGCTTGCCCACTCACCCATGTCAGGTTGTACTCCAACTTATGTGAAACAAGAGCAGCTCAGTGAAACTTGAGCAAAAAAGCAGGGAGCAGTCAAGAAAGGGTGAGGTATGCCAAGAAAATCTTTTAGAAGCTCTGCCATGTTTCAGCTTGTTTTTGGATGATCTAACAACTATTCTTTCATATAGGACATGTTTAGGTGGTAATAGTTTTATTATAATGTCTCCATTGTCCAAATGTATGCTTGTTTGGGGCTTGTATTCGTTATTTTACGGTACAGTATTTGAAATATAAGATAATACAAATAAAATAGCCATCAGTCTGGTTTTATTCATGCAAAGCAACAAGTTGTTTTACTTAACAATCAGCTGCCATCATGTCTTTCTGCGGAGGAGTCTAAGTCCCAAAGCTGCACTTTTTTCTTCCTGTTTTTAAATCCACAAGTACATTCTATTAGTTGTTTTTTTTGTGTTTAAGGGTGTGCATAAATGTGTCTCGGTGGGCGTATAAAAGCACCCAGAGACAAATGAGTTATACTGGCAAGAAAAAAAACAGAAGGAAACAGCACATTTGGGTGAAAAACAATTCTCTGCTGTAGATGGGAATAATTCCTGGATGCCAGGCAACGAAAACATATTTAACAAATGATTTCATAAGAGGAAGGCAACAAAATAAAGAAATGAGCACAGGCAAGAAACAGATGACACAGATGTTCTAGCCTGATTTTTCATCTGGGTGTGAGTATCTTGTGCATCTTGGGGACTCTGCGCTCATTAGTTATTTAGCTGTGCTGCATGCCAGCAGACTGAATATGGGGATTGGGAATCTTTTACCAGCATCGTGGTCATTCATCGCCGAGTCATTTTTACTGTGAAAGTTAAAAGGATAACAAAATTCTAAATGAAAGGTTCCATAAGCACATTCAGATATCCTTCTTAAAGAGGTTGTTGAAGCACATCAAAGAGTGGAATACTGGTCAGTGGCTTCCTTTTTTTAACGGAGGATCTCGGTGATATTTCATACCTATTT
>NW_015150496.1:829702-832772 GCF_000732505.1 Cyprinodon variegatus | reverse complement strand
GCTTTTTCTTAAGTAAACAAATGCTGATGACTACCCTCAACTGGAAAAGTAAGGGTCACTGAAATCCAAGCATTATCTTGATTGCCAATAGAGTGCATAAGGAAGCTTGAACATCTTATAATCTAATCAAGACTAACCTTTTAAAAGCTACACTTGCTGCACATAAACCAAGAGGGATTTACTGGTCCATAATTCTGAAAAAAGAGAAATTACTTACAAGAAGAAAACATTTGAGTAAGGTGCCAAAATTCTGTCTGAAAAGTTCAGCATCAAGGTTATTGCATGCAACTTTCAGAGAAAGGTAGAAAAAGGAAAATCAGTGACCCCTGGTTAAAACACAAGTCTTCACTGATCAGGTATAAAGTGAAACTTTTTACCAGGAAAATAAATAAGACATAGGATTGACAAATACTGTATCTTGTGGAACGAGTCTGTTTCTTTTCTTTGTCTGTCTTGTATGATACACTGCAAAGAGTAGCTTGGCTTTATTTGCTTTGATGATTGGAGTAAATAAAGAGAGAGAGAGAGTATTCCTAAAAAATGTCATATATATGCAGTTATTTCACCAGGATGTTGATCCTCCTTTAAACATTCTGGTTTTGCTCCAAGAGGCAGACCCCCTCATATCGGCCGTTGACAGTCCAGGGAATCCCATTGAAAGATCCCTCAAACCGGCCAGCCTGTCTGGAATGTCCAGCTGATATTCAAAGAGGCTGAAAGTTTACAGTATATGAATTTTTTTTTTTTTTTTTTAGCTTTATGATAAAAACTGCAATTACCAGAATCTAAAATCAAAATAAAGATATTTCCCTCTAGTAGGTTTTGACAAGAAAGAAAATATTTTAGTAGGGTACTAAAGATTAGAGCAGTATTACTTTTCCTTGTACATAAAATACACATTATCCTGGCTTTGTAATCACAGTGGAGGTTTATCAATTTATATATATTTTTATTTTTCATAGTTTTATGCCGACTGGTTCACAGGAGAGATCAAGACATGAATGCTGTGTCCGTCTCTGAGAGAAGCTCTTGGTTGATGCGCCATGACTAGCTGCAAAAGTTCACATTTCCCAATTCTGGTGTCTGCTTTTTTGTATGTACTTAACATTTGAGACTAAACACATTGCAGAGCTTGATACATGTCCCCCATAGTCTTTGCATACCTTTCATGTTAACGTGCCATAAGAGTTAGAAAGATTGCTTTATATGTTTTGCCATAACAGGCTACTTTTTTTGGAGAAATCAAAGACAGCTAATCAACAGAAACACAAAATTTTAACTGCCAAGCAAGGTGGAGGTCGAGAAGTGGCGATTTGGTCACAATTTTGGTAAATTTAACTTTGAACATCTCTGGTAATAAAATTTATAAAAACAAAGTATTCTTGAGTCAAACACAAGATGATAGAGGACAAGAGGTCCATAAAGGTTTATCAAAAGAAAAACAAGTCCAACCCCAGGTCCACATCTACAACAGAATGGATGAAAAAGTTCATCATTAAGGTTTTAAGTTTAGTATCGAGTCAAAATCCAGATTATAAGCAAGTTGAAATGCCTTGATTGGACACTATAATGCTACATCTTTGATGGTCGGACATCAGACTGTGTGCTTAGAGATGTTTATTTTCTCTCTAAACCTGACAAACAATTCTTCCTCTCAGTATTGATGCATATAAAAAGGTTTATTTTGTGTGTAGGAATTCCAAGTTTCGCCTTCAGTGTCTTTCTTCAGCAAACTGTGGCAGTGTGACAAGGAGCAGCTCCCTGGAGTTCCCTTTTAAAAGACTTCTGCAGCTGTTCAATCATTTTACTGCTTACCATGCACTGTTCTCCATCAACCTCCACCTCTCCTCAACCCTCTCATCCCTCTGTTTCATGCAATATTACCTGGGGGTGTGATTAGTGGAGTCAATTAGCGTGCACTAATCAGGCTACAACACAGATTGACAGATGTAGAATGACAAAAATAACTTTTTTGTCTCCTAACTTTTCTTTTTACCCCCAAGTGAGTTCAATAAATTAGCGGTGCATTACAACAATTTATCATCAGGATAATGTTGGTGTGTAAATGTATGCGTCTTATGGTGTTATTAGTATATCCTTCACACTTTTAGTAGATTTTAAAGCAGAAGCAGATGTTTATTGAGGAAAAATCTCAAAGGCTTCATTACATATATAAATATCTGTTTTTCTCCATATACTGGGTATATTACACATAAACATCCCAACAACAGTCATAACTTCTCCTAGACCTCTGCTTAGAGGCATCCTGCTTTTAGGGGAATAAGTATTTCCACCTTTACAGATTTATTCTGTCAAAGTTAAATGCTTCACATCATCAAACTAATGGCACAGCAAAACCTTTCCACATTAAGCTCAAGATGGCTACATTGCTACATAGTGTACCAATAATTTGCATTCATTTGTTTATTGATTTATTTTGTTGGGTTGCTCAGTGTATGGCAAAAACTGTGGAACACATGCACATGTTGGCAATTTTCCTGGGCTACCAACAAAGCCAAAATTTAAGATTTTTTTTTTCTTATAGCTGTAGTCCAAGCTGAGATCTTCACAGGGAAAGAAGGGTGCTCCTACCATGTGTTAAACACTCCCAGTTAACTTACATTTTGGCAGAAAGAATGACTGCTTGGCAATTTGTTCTGACACTCTGTATCACAGATGATTTCCTTTGGCCAAAACTGAAGTTGGCTGGAAGATGTTTTACGAGCCAAAGGGAAGACATGCTGGAAGAAGATCAAAATCTACAAGTATAAAACAAGAGAAAGTGTGATGTTTTTTTTTCTGATATAATTATTTAAGTAATTTATTTAAAAAAAAATCCAGTTTTTGTTAAATGTAACTAAATCTTTTTGTTTTCCATTGTATTTACATGATGTGCAAATATTTCAGTCTCTTTTTACATGTTTCCCCAGTTTTAATTCACAGATTTTTTTGCATCCCTTGTAAAATGAAATAAATCCCCAGAACTAATGACTGGCTACTCTAACCTTCTAAGCCAGCGGTCCCCAACCTTTTTTGCACCACGGACTGCTATATATCAGACAATATTTTC
>NW_015150496.1:815749-828854 GCF_000732505.1 Cyprinodon variegatus | reverse complement strand
AAAAATTCCCATAAATACACTCCTAAACCTTGTGGACAGCCTTCCCAGAAGAGTTGAAGCTGTTGTAGCTGCAAAGGGTGGACCGACGTCATATTGAACCCTATGGATTAGGAACGGGATGTCACTTAAGCTCATATGTGAGTCAAGGCAGGTGAGCAAATACTTTTGGCAATATAGTGTATGTATACATATATGTATACATATATGTATATAGTTTGACTGTGTTTTATTTAACAAAGCCCATCCTATCCTATGAGGATAGGTTGAATAAAAGGTCCAATTCTTAGTAAAGTACGATTCTAGTGATTCGAAAAAGTTGTTAATATCTTTGTTGAATCATAACTACTACCTGTAACTGAGGAAGTCAGGTATGCAGTTCTTTCAATGCTGTTTTGAGTTCTTCTGTCAATTCCTGGATTAAATGGTAAATTCCTGGATTAGTTGGTGATAAGCTCTTGGGAATAATTTTGTAGGTGTGATATTTATGGGAATGCAAAAGTATAAAATGTCTTTCATTTGGATTGATTGACGTAAATTACTGTCTCATCTGTTTTTAAATTCCTCTTTTTTACAAGGTCAGCTTGGTTTGTAAACCTTTTGTCCCTTAAAATATAAATAATTTACAACTGTGTGATGTATTCTCTTTCATTATCTCCTTCTTTTAAGTTAACGAAATGGGACTAAATTTGCATACTGGTGCATGAATCCTGATTACAACTGCCTATATTTGGCTATTGACTTAAGGGCTCTCAGTTATTGGTATAACTAAAAGACTTTAACAGTTATAAGTCCAAACTTAATTTATGAACATAAAATACAACGAGCAGATGTTTAAGGGGATAAATACATAGGAGTGTATTTGCAAAGTCAAGATATCTATAAAGCACCCTGGGAAGACACCAGCTTGATGTGAACTTTCTTTCGGGCTGTGCTGTAATGCCTATAAAAGATTTGGTCATGAAGCTCAATGTACAATAGGGTCATTTCATCCATGCATGAAACATTCTCTTGATGTATATGCAGGAAATGCAAATATCCACATTAAAGGAACTGGGCTATGATGAGTTTACCCTATTAGATCCTCAGTATTGGGTCAAGAAAATGTCCGACTGAGTTCATCCATGCACAGAGGAATTTGAAAACAAGCTCAATTTTTCATGCATATGTATGTTTTCTTCCCTCTTCAGTGCTGCAGATACATCACAGGATGTAGAGATATCAATATAAAACAGAAACTGTTAAAGATTTGAATACAGATTTCTCTAGTGTTTTAAATCTGCTGAAAACAAAGCACTTCAGTTTCCACAGCATGATGTATTTGCAGCAGATTTTGGTGTGAAAGCAAGTCTGCCATTATGAGAAATGTATGAATAAAAGCAGCAGCTGAAGTTTATGTGATATTTTAATTACTTTACATTTTATTCCTTCACAATTTGGAAAAAAAATACAGATTACAATGCAGCTGAGTGCCATGTATAATTATTGTCTCCATTATTCAGCTATTATTAGAATGTTTGATATAAAAAAAACACAGAAACGGCCGATAAATTAAAATGGGTTTACTTTTTATACATACATCAGCTAAGAACTTTGTTACTTTAAACTTGACGAGGCTTGTGTTTAATTTGGTTATGAGAGTTTAGAGCTTTGTTCGAAGTTAATACTTAAATGTGTTCCTGCAAAGCCATGTAATCCCTTATGTGATCACGAGAGCATGAGGTTTTGAGGTTTGGAAATTATGTGGATTGGGTAATCCCCCAAGGTCTTCCTGCATTTGCAAAATGAAAGACATCCCCCATGGTCTTTTTGCATGTGGTTAGATAATGATGTCTCCCCTCCACACTGCACTGCTGCTCTCATGAATTAATAAGTAGATGAAAAACAGTTTTGATGTTTTGGAAAAAAAAGTCTGCATCATCCAGAAATTTAAAGCGACTGGATTTTTTGGAAGAGAGGAAGTTGGTTGGGGCTGATGGAGTGAGCTGCATTTGTTCCTAAAAGCAGAGCACTCCACAGTGAGTGGGCGTATTTTTTTTAAATTATTCATGGTTTGAAATTAACCGTTACAGTGTTACGTCCCGCTGTATATTTTTCAAACTTGTCAATGTAAAAACGTATAAGAATATGTATACTGGCAAGTAACAGTGTGCATAATACAGTATATAGATAATAAAAATATTGTGTTCATATGGAGCTCATGTGGAGGTGGGTATGTTTCTAATCATCTGAGCTATTTGGTTGGAAGTAAATCTGCATGCATGATCATGTGCAAAGATGCAAAGTAAGAAGATCAGATCTAGAACAGGTAAATATTTGTTTGTACAGAAAACTTAAAAACATGAAAAATCTATTTGAGCTAAAGTGAAACATTTCTACCTGTAAAAATCTAGAACTATTTGTTTACACTCATTAAAGATGTGTTAAAGCTTAACCAATCTTAACCAATCACAGATATAAAGCAGTGTCTGTCACAGAACTTTTTGCACTTAAACGACAGCAAAACCGAATGCATTTTGTTTGGTTCTCCATCAATTTCAAATGTTCTCACCACAAACTCCAGCAATCTAGCCCCCTTTTTTAAATGCCATGTTAAAAATCTCGGGGTAACATTTGATAATGGGCTCAAATTTGACAAACAGATTAGCTCCGTTGTCAGCTCAAGCTTTTTCCAGCTCCGTCTTTTGGCCAAAGTCAAGTCTTTTCTCAGTGGGCAGGATCTTGAGAAGGCAATCCATGCTTTCATTAGTTCAAGACTGGACTACTGCAATGCCCTTTACGTTTGCCTCAGTCAGTCAACAATTTCTCGTCTCCAACTTGTGCAGAACGCGGCTGCCCGATTTTTAACAAACACATCCAGACGTGAACACATTACTCCTGTGCTGTCGTCACTCCACTGGCTTCCAGTCCGTTTTAGAATCGATTTTAAACTTCTGCAGTTTGTTTTTAATGCCATTCATGGCTTTGCCCCCTCTTACTTGTCTGAGATTTTAACTTTCGGCAATTGTAGCAGAGCTTTACGCTCCTCGGGTCAGCTTCTGCTAGAGGTCCCTAGGTCAAGACTTAAACAGTGGGGCGATAGTTCTTTTGCCGTCACTGCTCCCAGACTGTGGAACAAACTACCTTCTGACATCCGCACCACTACTGACCTCAGCCTTTTTTTTTTAAAAAAAGCTTAAAACTCACTTTTTTAATTTAGCTTTTAATTCTGACTATAATACTGTCTCCTAGATGTCATCTTTCTGTGTGCTCCTTTCTATGCACCTCTGGAAGGCTTTTAATGTCCTGCAGCACTGCACCACTACAGCACTTTTAATTGTATCTTGTATGTTTTTATATGTGTTATGTATTGTTTTTATTGCTTTGTTGTAAAGCACTTTGGGTACCATTTGGCTATTGTAAAGGGCTATACAAATAAATTTGATTTGATTTGAATGTTATTTTCTAGATAAACTCTCCAACACCTAAGAACACTTAAATGTTCAATAAATCTATTCTATTTATAAGTACAAACCTTAATGTCAGCCAAACCATATTATTACAATGAATCTTATCTATGTTTACTCACTTACTGGTAAAAATCTGTGGGGATTTGAAAACTATGTGCAGGGAATCAGGCGTTTTGCACTTGAACATAGTCAGCCTCGAATGCCTGGTCGACTGACAACTGGCAGGCAAGCTAGCGGATAGCGCAGCAGGAGCAACGCTGACTATTTCAATTTGGGTGTTTTGGGAACAGTTGGCTTGCTTTTGGGAATATTTAGATAAAAGTGATATGCTAATCCTTTCCAAATAAATGGATATAAAAAAATATGTTTAAGTGTAAAACAAAAAGCAACAAGCTCATTGAATTCAGGCCAATGAAGAGCCTTAGAGCCAGCTCTGCCTCTTTTACCTACGTTTGTGTCGACCAAAAATAGTTTTTACTAATCTAGTAATTTTCTGTACTTTTCTAGTGTTTGGAGAAACTAAATTGTTTTGATGAGCTGTAAGCTATAGTAGCAGCCATTCAAAATGGCCCTTCCTAGTCAAAAGCCAGTCGAATGGCAGCTAAATCCCCTCCAACTTCCAGCCACTGGCCTTCTACTGGGCATGCATATTTTTTATTACATGGTCTGACCAGGAGATGATGCTTCTCTTTAGATCTTAATGTCCACAAATCATGACAAAAAGAATATTTTAGTACAAAGATTGATGTTTAAAAAGGAATTGTAGGGGACCAGCCAATGGCCCATTAAGGAAAGTGGGGAAATTTTGAATAGTTACTACTGTAGAATGATTAAAATTACCTCCAAGTAAATGACGTGATTAACAGACTTGGCAAAGTGCAACTACAATTTCAACCCACATGTCCTGTATTGTCCAAAACATAAACCACTACACTGGGAAAAAAAAATCAAAATCTAGATAAGTCATTTTTTCTTAAAATAAGTGCATTTCTTCTTGAATGGAGAAGGTAAAAAATACATTTTGCCAATGGAACAAGACAATTTTCATTTAAAAAAAGAAAACACAATTGCATTGTCTTATTTCAAAGGCATTTTATCTAAATATCCTATTTTAAGTGTAAAAATACAATCATCTCATTTACCTACTCAAGTTAAAGGTTAATACACTTAATTTAAGACATTTTTACTTATTTCCAGATCGTTTTTGCAGTGTACTTCATTGAGGGTTTTTTGTTTTCTGTTTTTTTACTTCTCTTTAAAACTCCTGCAACATTATTGGGATTAAGGCAAAGTTGGGAAAGGTGATTTATATCCATGGGTCTGACTTAAGCTGTTTCAATGTCTCTGTGTTAACAATGAACCATCCAGCCAAACTACCTTTCTCTTTATTCTGATGGATAAAACTAGTTGTCTTCTCAGTGTGTTGCACTCCACCAAAGCAATTTACCTTGGCTTCTGCTCCGTAGCTTTTGTTTTCTTTTTTAACACATGGGTGGGGAAGAAGGGAGTTTCTGGCTGACAGCTGTAGACTTTTTAACAGTGGAGCTTCCCTTCAACGAGTTTCTTTTAAAGATGAAAGCCTTGAACGCCTTTATCCCACTTCCATATTTGATATCCATGCAGGGGTTGCTTCTCTGTTCTTGTTTTAAAGGGATGTTGGTGTCATTTGATCTTGGCAGATGCAGAGACATCTGAGGCTTGATTGGGTCGGGGAAAAAAATAAAAGGCTGTGACAAGCACAGTTTGACACTGTGCAAGAATATGTGCCACTCTGCTTTGAAGAGACAATTAACATGGGAGCCAATTGGTGTTGCCTTTTTGTCTTCTCCGTCCTGTCACAACAGTGGCCCTGCATCTTTTTGTAGTGTAGGGCTCAATTAGCATGACTTCAACTTGAGAAATTGTTTAAAAGATCCACAATCGGCATTAGCCTGTCAGAGTTTGAGCACTAAATCGCTCTGTATGATGTAAATTGAAGGCAATATCCAACTTTTTTCCCTCATAGAATCAACTCTGTTAACTTGTTCCTAATTTGGTCTAAAGCAGAACTCATTTGGCTGAGAGTAGCCAGAGGTAGCTTCCGTGACATGAAGAGAAAGAAGTAGGGTAAAGTTTGAAACAATCGAACTGAAAAAAACCAGGACATTCTTCCTCTCCCAGCTAATTAGTTCATGCCCACATATCCACCTTCTCCTAAAAGTTTCTAAATCTGCGGATTGGCCTCATTAAAGGAGCAGGGTGATGCAGCCGGGAGTGTGTGATCAATAGCCCAAACTGAGAGCCGGCTCCATGCTGATCACTTGGTAAATCCGGCTTCTGATAGTGCTTGTTGTTCAGCACCAGCAGAGCTAACTCAGTTGATTAAATATCCACCTCCTGATACCCTCCCTTTTCCTCCCATCTCTGCAGGCCTGAGTGATTGCCTGAGAAGGGAAAGAGCATGAAGAGGGAATGTCTTGGTGGGAAAAAAAAAAAAAAGAGAGTGATGGAGGAATAAAGGCAGGGCAGAAAAGGGGAAAGATCAATTGTGGGTTTAGCCGAGAGTCAAACTTGGCGAGTGCAGGCAGCCCACAGCAGATAATATGATTATCCTGAGAGAAGAGACAAAACAAAGTGCCTCACCTCACTGCATTATGCAAAGCAAGATGTAAGAGGAGCCTTCGTCCTTAGTGCAGACCCTAATTCAACCATATTTACTGGATGCCATGGTCTTTCCTTTCATCTCTGCCACCGCTTAAGAAATATTAATAGATAAATCAGAAAACTAATACCATGGTCCGGGGTGTATTATATGTAGGGGATGACAGGAATGTGGTGGAACTGTGCATTATTTGTCAGCAGGAGTGAAAAATACGAGGGGCTGCCGCATCAATCAATGATGCCGTTTTAACATGACAGCATTGAACACTGGATTAGCCACCCACTGTGGGGAAATCAGCAAGGAACAAATACATGCAAGAGGCCTCCTTTTATTCATCTCCTCTCAGTCTTTTGTCCGTCCTGTCGCTGCGAGCCTGGAAGTATTTATCAGCTGATGAATGGCAGATTGTATTTCCACTTCCCGACTTGAATTATCCCCGTTGTTCTGATGTTCTTACGCTGACAAGGGGAATAATTGGAAGAAGATCTTGTTAGGAGCTCACAAGAGTAGAGGCTACATGTCAGCGCTGATTTGTAGAAAAAATGTTTGGGAGCATTTAAATATTGATCAGTGACTGAATTTACTTTAATCCTTTGTCACGTGTTACAAATAAGCATGTTCTGGCATCAGACGCTTCAACTGCACTGAACTAACACTGGTATGAAACCACAACCAGTGCGCAGTTTTGTCTAATTAGGCTCTAAATGCTCACGTTTATCTCTTCTTATTTGGAGTCCCTATCCAGTTATATAGAATTAATTTTGGTCCAAATTCAATTTACATCAATCCAGTTCACAAACACATTTTGATTCATTTCTAATTAGTGTTCCTATGGAGTAGAAAAAAAGTAAGAAATTGGATTCCTGCCTTTCTCATTTTTCGATAAGTATGGAAGAATATTAGACGTATATTGAAAATATATTTTTTTTCTTTCTAGATTTTACACTTAATAATTTGCCCTCAATATGTTTCCTGTTATGTTTTTGTCGCTCTCTATCCTTGTATCCTACTTCTGCTTCCTTGTTTCTCTGTATTTTCTTCCTTGTGATTCTTACTTCCTCCCAGTGATGAGACCCCTAAATAGCTTTAAATCAAGATTAAACATTTAGTTCTTTAAAGTGTCCTTTGGTAGCACTACCTAAGTATTATAGTAAGTTTTGCAGTCAAACTTTCTTTTAATTATCTTATCATTTATTTTATCATACATTTTTGATATCTTTTTAGCAATTAATTTTTTGTTATTCAATGATTATATAGTTACCTTTGTGTCACTGCAATGAGCTTTTCCTATTACACTATCTTTCTTTTACTTTGTTTCACTTCATGCTGTCTTGCTGCTGAAATATGTCATTAATATAAGCCTGTCTTGCCTTAACTTTGGACCTTTTCTTTGTATCCCTTCCCTTTCTTCAAGCAACCGTCTGTAACAAAACAACTGTCCCAGATCTCTGTCATTCTGGTGCATACGCCATTTCCGCCTTAGTCTTCAGTAGCTAAGCGACACTAGAGTCCCCTCAATATTGACCAAATGGCAGCTTTCTTTTTGTTGTTGATATTATGCAGAAACTATAGTAAATATTTTGTTTTAAATATGTCACATGGATCATTGCGGAAGCTTGACAGAAAAGGTCAATAATAATTTGTCATCAGAGCTTCAAGCCACAATTTTTTCAGGTATCCAGATTTATTAGATCCTTTTTACCCTTTTCAACATTGATCAAAACAAACATTTTTAGAATCAGACACACACACACACACACACACACACATATATATATATATATATATATATACAATACAGCTGTATGTTGGAAGGGTGTAAAATCTTAAAATAGAGCAAATGATGGAAAAGTTTGTCAAGTTTGTGTTCAACAAAAAAATTATCTTTTCAAAACAGTCAATTGATATCAAACAGGAGAAGAATTCCCGTTCCAAAGCAAATTGCTTTGAGGAAAAGTGTTTTTGAAGTTTTGGCTTTTATGTCTTTTCTTCAATTTCCAGTACCTTTTCTTCTGGAGACTCGAGCACAAAGAGATGGCCATCTATTCCCAAGGTCTTCTATTATCAAAATTTAATTTCATATTCCTACAACAGAACAAAATAACTTTTATGATTGAAGCTATTTCCAAAAAGATGCCATGATCTAGCAGAAAAACCAAGGCTGCTTCTTCTGCAAAATGCTGAAACATTTACTGTTCGGCCTGATCCTCAAGGATTCAGAATAAAAGTTACAAAAATGCTTTTTTTTTTTTTGTATGTGATGAGAGAGTATGTTGCAAGACTGCTGTGCCAGTGTTAAGACCTATAAACCGTTTTGGTTTCATCCATAAAATGATCCAATTTCATGTTCATTGAGAGAGGTTGTAAACGACAGATGAGGAAATTGGAGATAATAATGAAAATAAACAAATAAAAATGATTGTGACACCAAAAAACATGTATAGGATACTTTATATAGGTAACGTATGTCTAAGTGCTACGAACTAAAGTAAGTTTTGAAAAACCTAGAAGAGTGCCGGTTTTTCTTTTTTTTGGGATAAAAAAGGAAAGCAGTGAGCAGGCAGAGATAGTTCATTCATAAAGTACATTTCTGTTAAAAGACAATTTAAAGTGCTGTGCATGAAAAGTATAGTAAATTAAAGTACAGTGTGGTGACATACAGGAATAAAGGTAGGAAGAAAAAGAAACTAATCTTATCAACTCAAACTAATTATGTTTTATTTAACAGTGTAGATGGAACAGTCAGAGGCAACTCTGACAAAATAGTTTTACCCTTGATTTAAAGAAACTTGGGGACTGTAAAACAAAACAAAAACAAAAAAAAGGATGTCCTGATGAGCTCTAAATGAGAACTAAATGCTTCTTCTCCATCTTTGGTTTGGGTAGAGTTGACTTAAAGGGTCCTTTAGGTACTATGCTATACTAAAAACACACACAAAAAAAATGTTCATGTTCAATTAACAAATATACACCAAACATCATCCCTTCCTCCCCTTTACTTGGGGAAAGGACTTTCATCTTATTCATTGCATTCATGCACAAAATACGAGCACAGATTATGTGGTCTTCTGGTAGATACCGACAGCGGTCATAATTACAAACAAATGGAGCTAAAATAAATTCTAAAACACAGGAAAATATATATACGGTATACATATATTTATTATACTTGGATGTGGCCAAGGGGAAAGGAAACAAGAACAAGGAATGGAGAATAAGTAAAGACCACTTGAATATAACGGAAAATAAATCAAAGATCAAGAAAACACAATAACTAATAACCGTACTAAAATCTCAGAGTCCCAAAAGGGGAGAACCATAATAGTCTGACTTCACAAAGAGTTGTAAATGGACCAGCCCTTCCGCTGGATGTGGAAGCCATGCAAAAGTGCCACGGTGGGTTTCTACTGTGTCCCAGACGTGTCTAGTGCTTGCTACTTTTCTATTTTGGCTGCTTTCTGCACCAACTCTGCACCAGTCTACAATCCTGTTGTCATCCAACTGCGCATTTTTGTTGCACTCTGAATACACGCTTAGTGGAAAAGGGGTGCCTTGCAGGAAATGCTGTAGATCTGCACCAGCTTTGCATCTAGGGGACTGGTGGTCTAGCCTAATGATGTTGTATAAGGTGTAAGTTGTATTTCTTCCAGGGAAGAAAGCATCCACATGGATAGTTTTCAAAGGTACTGTAGTACGTGCTTTCTTTAGTTTTTTTTTTTTTTTTCCTCTTTGGTTTACAGGGCCTGCTCTTAACTTACAGTAAGTGGCTTAGAGAACATTCTGTAGCCTTTAAGGCCCGAGGCACCCTCTTAGCATGCTTGAGCTTCTTTCTTACCTAAACAAAAGCCTTCCAGACTCTTAAGTATTTGGTCTTTTTCTCTTAGGCTTATAACCTGCTGCATCCTTACATTGTTCTAGCGTCTCTTCTTTTTAAAACATTGGACAGTCCACTTGAAAACTGACCCAAAATTACAGCTAGATGCAATCTTTGCCCCCCTTTACCTTTTTCTCTTTAAAAGCTTTCGCCTCTCGCTGCTACAGGGGACATTTATGCCAAATATTATAATCAAGCCGAGGGCGAACAGGTGAGGATGGAATATAGACTTCTGTCTGAGTCGTGTCTCTAGCCTCGTCTCGGGCTGTCTCTCCTTCCCTGGCGTAAAGGAAATGGAAGCTGCTCGCTGGAGATAAGCCGCTACTCGCTTGTGAATTGCAACTGTCACTGTCAATATGCAGCAGCGTTTCGGTATCCATTTCTCCATGTCTTGCCATTGGCAGGAGTGACAGGTAGATTGGATGGAAGACGGGCGAGCTGGGACGGGTCACCGGTTTGGGCACCTGATGACCGGCGAGCTGGTGTCAGGCTGCCGGACATTGGCAGTCTCACACACACACACACACACACACACACACACACACACACACACACACACACACACACACACACACAAAAACAGAGCTCTGTTATGCATCAAAATGGGCCTGTGGAGGTAGAAGAGACTGAATACATGCATTTCTGTCCAGAATATACTGGAAGGTGTCAGATGCTCAATGAATACAGAGCAAAATATTATATAATATTTATACTATGAAATTTATCATCATCTACAAAATGAAAATTTCAATCTTTATGTTTTAGTTGCCTCAGAAATTTCTATTTATAATTGCATATGGACAAGATGTGCATTTATGGAGGCTGACATATTTGCACTACGGCAGAGAGAGCTACAATTACTTGGTCTGTTTATATTATTTTGCTAAGCAGTTCCCTGAAACATGATGGAAATGTGGAGCACATAACAGATATATTTTCTTTCTTAGGCTATATCTATAACTACAACACAGAATAATCAAATACTACTTATAAAATTATCTATATAAACAATACTCATCATTGCTTGACAAGATAGGAGATGCGGACATTGTAGAACCCATTTTGTAACATGAGGGTCTTGTGAACCCACCAAAAATATGTTCATGCATTGCACAGTACAAGCAATCAGACCTAACTTGTTCTGTGTTGTGAGATAAAGTCAAGGTTTTCCAGCTCAAAAAACAAAAACACGTTTGAATGAAATCTCCCCAATGACTGTCGGGGAGGATGGAATGATGACAATTTCTGTGTTAATCCAGTTCGCACATCCATCAAACTTGACAGGATCGGCAGGCCAATGTGATTTTTGGAGTCATCTTTAAGCAGAGCAACTTATGAAAAAGCACTTTCATCTGGTTCATTTGATATAGGGAGGGTGAGGAGTTTAATTGCACCAAGTGCTAAATCCCGATAGCAGCGGTTTCCACCAGCCTCTTAAAAGGAAAAGTCCTGAAAGTTCTTTAAATATGAAATGGTTACAAAATGTTTAATAAATGATAAGTGTTTCCAATTAAGAGTAATTACATTTAAATGAGCTTTACTAGAGACATCCATGTTTGTCAAAGAACACTACTGCCACCTACTGGTTTGTGACGTCACGGTGCGGTATCGGCTGTTGATCAAGTCCCAGTGCTGTATCTGGTGTTTGTCACAACGCGCTATTATCCAAGTCATCTTGAAAACATTCTTCTTCCAAATGTTGGCTACATATTACATGTTTTTTTCTCTGGCCAGAAGGTCGATGGCAAATCCTCCCCCTTCAAGTTGGCAATCCAACGACCAACCCGTCCGTGGAAGATCATGAATCGGAAAGGTGAAATGACTGTTTGTTTTGTAAATTTTAGCCGACGTATTACAACATCCAACTGCCATGCTCGTGGGCATTGTCAGTTTCACTATACAGTAGCTCTGGTGAATTTCAATGGTGAAGTCCTCTGGAAATCTTCAATAATTGTTGTTGATTGCAGATGTGTCTAGTAGCTGCCCTTGATTTTGCTTGTAAAGCGGAGAGAATGGCGCTAGGCTTACCGCACCGTGACATCCCTGCTGGAACATGGGCGGCCCAAGACTCAGTGACGTGGCGAAAATTATCGTTTGTATTTTTTTTTACTCATTTACTGAGCTAAATTCATTAAATCATCGCAAACGTATTAGTTTCAAGTATAGATAATGACCCATTGAGAATTCCTCACTGATATGACTTTTCCTTTAAAAGTTTCAACTTCCAACCAGAACACATCAATCATCAGTGCTAGGTTTAAAACACAAGATCCACCTGCCATTAAAACTAGATTAATTTGTGGTGCCACTACACTAGTTCTCTGTTGTAAACACCCTGGCAGATGACATTAGCTAATCAGTGATGAAGAAAGGACAGGGAGGCTTTGCTATGAACCAGTAATGATGAATGATTGGCGGACAAGTGTTTTAATAGGATAACTCAAAAACCACCCATTCTGGCAACACTGCTTCTTCTCCTTCTGAAATCTATATATATATATATATATATATATATATATATATATATATATATATATATATATATATATAGGTAGGTAGATAGATAGATTGATTATCAGTTGTGTAACACAGCTGTAGTTATGCATGATAGAAATCTGACCTCTAAAGTAAGTATTTCCACTTTTTAATAAATCATGCTCAGCACATGAAAAATGAATCGTATTTGGTTAGATAAAAATTTAATAAAGGCCAACACATATTCAAGTATGTAATTACATAATAAAAGATGAATACATTGTGCATAGTAGATGTATTCCAAAGTGCTAATACATTTTTTTTGCATCACAGACTTTGGAGCCCATTAACACCACTTGTGTGCCGGTTGACAAATGAGGCCCATTTTCTTCTAAACAGCACACCTACCAGGCAGCAGCCAATCACCCTCCTGGGTCAATGTGCAGGAATTTAGCTCTCTGTATGTTTTGACAGTGCTGCTCTATATCATGGTTAGCCCTGCAGACACACTCGTCAACCTGAAACTTGAACCCAAACACAAAAGCTGTCAACCTGGTCAGCGGAGGGGGTGTGTGTTATGGAAGTAAATCTGTGTCGCTGAGATTTGAAATAAAAATGCCACTGAAATTTAAATGTTGTATGTTTGTACTTACTGTTTCAGTTTTAAAA
>NW_015150496.1:806699-814357 GCF_000732505.1 Cyprinodon variegatus | reverse complement strand
AGTGGCATTTTTAATTCAAATCCCAGCAACACAAATTTACTTCCATAGTGTATGGGTTTGGGTGTCTTTTTATGTGTAGGTTGGGGCTTCAGAAAGAGACTTTACATCTATTGCTGACTAGGCTAAGTACAGGGATAGGAATGTATACTCCAACAGGTTGTTGGTTGAGCTCACAGTTGTTGTACAGACAGTCAGCTTGTATGTATTATTATGCATATTATGGCAATAAAATGTTAAGATATCGTTCGCTTGAGATGACTCTACCTTGGTCTACAACTCAACTGGTCTACAATTCTAAGTCAAATGGACAGTAAAACGGTTTCACCACACTCTTCCCCAGCTACAGCTCTGGCAATCTGCAGAGTTTTTCCCTTTAAAAAAAAGGATGTTTCCGCTTCATATAACTGCATTAATGGGTTGTCTTTGCTGCACAGGTTGCTTACACACGCTTAGAATATACAAGACAACACGTCCATGTCCAGTTCTTATTCCATACAACATATATCTTAAAGTCATAATAAAGCTAACAATATTAAAGTTGAGCTAGCCAAGATAACCTTATTTACAAAGTCCTTTTAAGATAGATAAATTGACCGAATTGCTGAACTGATTTCAAAAACAGGTACTTAATTTATTGAACTTAATGAAACCTAGGGATGCATCAACTAATCAACTTTGCAGGAGTTCCTCCTGCTGAGCAAGCATGCAGTGACTGTAGAAATAAGCATCTAAATTATGACAGGTGGATTACAGAAACTTAACTTGTTTTGTGACATTAAAAAAATAAATAAATTCAATGGAACTTTGTACTCAATATTTGCAATATTGTGCCTCAAAACAACATATTCCAGAGTAGCTACTTCAATGATCAGCTAAATACCCAGGGTAAAATATTTATGATATATAAGGATTTAAAGAGGACTCTGATAAATAATGAAAAGGAAAAAATGGAAAAAGAAATAAGTATTTAAAAAAAAATAATTATGCTGCTTTTTTAATTAATAATTGAACTTTATTGATCTCACATTGGAGAAATTTAACTCTCCATTTAAACCCATCCCCTTGGGGAGCATAGGGCTGCCATCGTGGGGCGCCCGGGGAGCAATGAGGGGTTAAGGGTCAGCATTCCAAGCCCCATCCCCTAACCACAAGGCCGCCACTCCCACACCAAAGTGGTAAAATCTGAGGTTTTTGTATGAGTTAAGGTTAGATTTGTATAATTTTACCTTTTAATGTTTGGACTAATGGAGTATAAACATGTTTGACCAGAAATCAATATGCCTGACTGAAATGTTTTAAAATACTAACCAATACAGTCGCGGTCACCCATATACAGTTAATGTAAAGACATCGGAAACCTTGGAGAAACAACATAAAACTTATTTTGTCATTTATAAATTTTTTTATAAATTTTTCTGTTATTCAGAGTGCATATCTGTAGACATTCATTTGCCTTCAGAGTCTATGCTAAAGCTCTGATGTAGGTAAGGGAAACTGAGTTGAATTTCTCTGGTCTATTCCTAAAATGTTTGTCTTTACAAGATAGGAAATGGTTTCAAGGGAGAGGTAATAACTTAAATTTACCCATGAGTACAGTAAAAAAACACATTTAAAAAAAGCATTTAAGCCACCCCTGGTCCTCGAGACCCAGTGTCCTACACTAGTCTCTGCTCCAGCAAATGTTGAAACAAATTAATTATATTACCTCCTCAGCAGCCATTAAGGGCTTCCAGGGAATGTTACATTATTTTGTTGAAGTCACGTGTGAAAAGGCAGGGAGAGCCCTAAAATATGAAGGATAATTGCTGCTGGGGAGTGGGGTTGAAGATTCTGGCCTTAGGGGGCAGTAAGCAGCTTACAATGCCCGGTAGATTTGGGAGATCAAGGGACATGAAAGAGTAGGTTTGAGACATTTTGAGGTTCTGATGTGATCATTTAAACACAAATAGTTGAAGTTGAATCCTGACAGTGGGTCCTATCCTGTGAGAGAAACTTTCCATAGACCTGAGTTCCTCTGGCAGACATTCCTTTTGGTTTTGTTTTCTTCAAACACTTTGTATCAAGTTGTAAATTCTTGAACCATAAAGCTAATTGTCCTGTATTCCCTTTATCACAGTATAGAAATAGCACAGCCCTTTAGTAATGTTTTTTACTTTATTTCCCCTACACTACCTGAGTTGTACTGGAGCCATAAACCGGTCCGCTTCAGGAAGCATCTGATGCAAACTAGCTGTGGCGGTCCAACTTAAGGTCAGCCAAGGAGACCTGCCGCCTGAGGCAGGAAGAAGGGAACAACTGTTAACGTGGAAAGTGTGGAACGGTGTGTGTATGTGACCGATCACCTGCAGGGAAGTACGCCATCATCCATGTATTCTCTGGCTTAAGTCAAAGCGACAGGTGCATCATGCACACGGTGCACCATGTTTGGTTGTTTCATGTGCAAGGACAGTTGTTAGTGTGTTTGTTTTAGTTGACCTGCAGTGGGATGATGGAAAACCACTCTGACTTTTACTTCCTTTGTGTATATATATATAATGCTGGACATTTCAGGAATATTTTCACACTGTAACTGATCCCCCACAAGCAGCCTCACAGCATACCCACGTTTATTTAGGTTAAATACAACACGCCTTAGACATGATCCTATTACCAGCTTTATACCACCATTCCCTCCAAATACAACAGGTTCCTGATTTATTTTTTTTTTTAGATCATTTCATATGTGGTTTAATACACCAATGATTGACAACTAAGTGTGTTATTACAGCCTGCACGTTAAGATGAAACATTATTATTGTTCAATTTCACCTTGAGATTGATAGTCTTTTTGAACTAAATAAGAATTTAATTGAAAATGTTTTTACTGTGACAGAGTAAAAATAATGTGCATCAATGCTGACTAACAAAAGCTCTATTTTTAATACAGCTCTACTGGCTGTATTGTTCAGGATATCCCTATTTTTTTTGTTAGATACAAACATTTTCTGCCAAGCACTTTAGTTAAAGTTAAATATATCAGACAAAGGTTAAAAAAAGTGTATCCTTTGGCATAATCTTATTTTCTCAACAGTTTATGTGGGATTTAAAACAAATATCTCTACAAATCCATCCAGCAGCACATTTTCTCTGGTGTTTGGTGTTAAACATATTCATTTATGCCTCTAACTGAAATTTCACAGGACAAAGTTTAGGGTTACCATTTTTAGAAAATCCGCCCGTTTTGCCTATCTTTACCTATTCTTCATTTTATTCTCAATGATCTCTCTGGAGCCTCTTTCAAGCTGCTTTTTATTCCACCCATCCTCCTCCTTTCTGTTTCCATCTCTTTAATCTAAGGCTCAACTTTGGGACCCCACTTCATCCCTATCCTAACTTTTTAAAATATTTTTATTACTGCTCCTGATCTAAGATTTTAAACTGTATTTTTTTGGCATTTTAATTTTCTTTATCAACTGGAGGTTAATTAACATGGTCCTCCTCTGTTCATAGCAATTTTCATAACATCTAATATTTGAAATTCAAATGTGAAATGCTTTTTGCAGGACGGTGCTTGTATTTGGAGTGCATCACTTTTAATGCTTTCTGGGGGATGGTATTTGGGCCCAAATTAACATGTGCACTTAATAAATCCTCCAGATGGATTACTTTTTAAATAGCCTGGTTTGTTTTTATTGAAATACACTTCCACTTTGACTGCTGGCTCAGGTTGACACATATATTACTAATTCATGCCTCCAGGTGAAAGATTTCAAGCTCGCAAATTCAACAAGTAAACAAAAGAGGAGAAATTGGAGCAAGGCGGCTTACTTCACATTTATAATGATGTTTTTTTTAAATCAACTTTTAAGTTCAAATATTGAAAATTATGTTGACTCCTCTGTGTATGGGGTGGAATCTTATTTAACAGCCTCTTGCAGTTGTTGCTTAAACAGAGCTGGACTTAAAACAAAACGAAAACAGTGATTATGAGCATAGTACATATACTAGACGAGTTTAATTAAAAATAATGGAAAGATTTAGCTAATGATAGAATGACAATATGTAAGACAAAAATCACTCTTCACCTCAAATTTTTTTATTTTTATTTAGAGAGCTGTCAAGGTTAGTTTATGCTATGTGCCAAATTCTTAACAAAAATAAAAGAAATAAAAACTATTTTAGGGGATGATGTAGTCGGTGGCATAATCACCATTAAAGTTCTTACAGTAGTAGATATTAAACATTTCCCCACTTTCTTTGATAGGCCCTTGGTTGGTCCCATACAATTATTTTTTTATATATAATAATATTTGTACTAAAATATTCTTTCTGTCATGATACTGTATGTGGACAATGAAATCTAAAGACAAGCGTCATCTCCTGGTTAAAGTAAAAATATATGCAACAGGGAGTTAACCTGACTCCACCTTCCATTGAAGTAATTTTGGGAAGGGGCGAAAATACTGGTTAGCTGATTGGCCTATGTTGGTGATAGACAGGCCAAATAAACCAATCAGATCAACGAAGCATATGACGTACTAACAGAGCAACGACGAAGAGGAGCCAATTTATAGATCAAACTTTTGCCGAAACCAGTCGTGAGAAGAGCAAAAAACATCTTTTCCTCTGAGAAAAGCCTCCAGAGCAGTGTTTTGCTCTTCTTTCAGTGAAGAAATACTCTGTAATTCCGATAAAACTTGCTCGATAGCCACGCTAACGCTAGTTTCATCGGCTGAAGCCGCCATGTTCTTTAGACTGAACTGTCGCGCTTCTCGTTGCGTCACACCTCAAAGCCAATGCTGATTGGACGTTCGTTTGGTGAACGGCTCCAGATTTTCTTTAACGGAGAGTCTCCAGACTGATCTGGGAGTGAAACCTTGAAAGCTTGCGAGATCAGGATGGTCTCACGAGGCTAACAGGGAGTCACTCCAGTGGCGTTTATGCTAGATCCAAATTAGATGTTTTTCATCACTTGGTAAAAATTTCACTGTCATCTGTATAAATCTTATATTTCACTTTACTTACTTTATGTTCAAATCTAGCCGTGGCCATATTGAGTACCTATTCTGATCCCCACCGCATCAAAGATGTTATCTGTATATTGTGCCATGGGGTATGACGATAAAAAAATCTGACTCAAAAGTTTCTTTTTATCCCTTGCCAAAAGAGAATAAATGTCGTCAGAGGTGTCTGTTGGTGGCATACCAGTATATACCACAATACCACTATATTGTGCAGTGTAGGTTTCTTATCAGGTGAGTTTCAAAACCAGTCAGCATAGCTAGCTAAGGCTATTGCCAACTGGATTTAACACGTGGTGCATTTTTTCCCCCCAGAAAGTAATCTCAATGCATTTTACAGAGACAGTTCAATCAGATCATAGAGAGTGATTGGTAGAAAGGAAAACCTGCAGATTATATCAAACCAGTAACCTAAAGGAGGCACTCCTCCTGGATGAGCATGTGGCAACAGTGGATATTTGCTTTCATTTTGCCACTTATGATGAAAAGTTGTCCCTATGTCCTCCAGCAGCTTAAGCCTGTAGCAAAATATCTATAGAGAAATGTCAGGATAACCTGAGCCACTCTTATTGCATTTGGTGTAAAAAAAACTTTGGCACGTCTTGTTGACTTGCCATCAATATAATTCAATTTATGCCAGCCTGCACATATTTTTTTCTTTTTTTTTTCTTCTTTTTTTCTTTATTAGGGTTATTTAAGATGGTTTAAATATGTTTACATGCAAGCAGAATCTCTTTCCATTGTCTTTCATTGTATCAGTTGTAACGATTTGGATAATTGCTTTGCATTTGCTAAATGTTAACATTTGCATATCTTCCACCATTACATTTACACAGTTTGGCCATTAGAAACCCATCTGTAAATTAATTAAGGGACACACGCAAGACAGTTTGTTTTTGCTGATTTGCGAACACAAATGACTATGCACCCTGCTTAAAGATCTGTTCTAAAGCTGCAAACATATTTGCACTTGTTTTATGATGTGCAAGCCTTTTTTAAGTTTAGACTACCTGTGTTTGAAAACAACGAGTTTACACAATATGTGAAAGAGTGCCCCTTAGGTTTCATTAGTTTACTGATTTACAGAATTGTTTCCAAAATTGGGGAATGTAGAGATACTTTTCATTAATATGAGCAGTTACTTTTATATATAATTTAGTGGATGCAAATCAAAGTGTTATCATGTGGTCAAATAAATTCTTCCTCAATTACGTTGTGATCCAACAGATGTGGTCAGTTGAACAGAAATGTTCATTAATTTGGTTGATCTCAGTTAGCATGATGTAACAAATTTAGTGATGACTTTTTCACGTGGGTCCAGGTTAGTCTGAAGTGTGAAATTATAAGAAGTAAAATTAAAAGAAATGTATAAAAACAAACAGAAAAAAACATTTTCATAGCTGGTATAAAAATCATGCATGATATTTTAGTATAAACACAATCTGCTGACATTTCTGCAGGGCTTAAATATGTGGTTTTCTGTAAGAGTTATTAGTTTGATATTCTCATTTTTTTTTTTTATCTCCTAACACAGAGATCTCTGTGCATGACACTCTCTTCAAGCACGGAGCACATCTGTCTCCTTAGCAGAGCTGTTGATGTACTTCATGTTACATATAGAAACGGTTTGACGGGGAAGCAGTGAGGCCAACTGTGATGTAAAATAAATTGACAGCAGTGTTGAAATGAGGAAAAAATTAGATGAGACCTCAGGCCATACTATCCTGGGGAGATGCACTTTTATACTAACTGGACTTTTGGATTGCTATTCACTTTTTTTTACTTGCACTCCAGAATCTTGCATGCTGAAATGTTCCATGGGTGCTGGAGGCTATCTTTTAGTGCCTATGGCAAGCATATACATATTTAACTGATCTTGTGGTGTCTCATTAATATCATCATCAGTATGCATACATGAGTTGCAGAAAAATGTTAAGGAATAGATGTTTCATTTTGTTTTTTAGAGTCTTGTGCTGAGAAGATTTGTGTTAGTCCGTCATCCTCCACCTGCTAAATTTAGAAAGATCTCAGCCAACAGCAAAAGGAAAAATAAGAGCAAACAGCCAACATCACTAAGGGGAGTTAGCCTCAGATCATGGTGACTTTTTTTTCCGCCCAAGAGTGAAATACTAACTTTCAGGTTTAATTATTATTATTTATTGATCCTTTATTACGGTGGCTGAGAAGTGCAAAACACATTTACAATTCAAAAACACATTAACAAATAAAAAAGAAAATAACATTTGAAGAAACAAAATTATATTTTATGAAACAAATGTATTTTTGAAAAAAAAGTTAACATTTTTAAAAACAAATTTACATTTTAGGAAACAAATTCACATTTTAAATAAGTTAGATTTTAGGTGAGAGAAAGTTTCATTTTAGAGAAAAAAAAATACATTATAGGGAAACAAATTTACATCTAAAATTTTGGTGAAAAATATTGGTGAAATTTACCTCTGCATTTAACTCATCCCCTTGGGGAGCAGTGGGTTGCCATTGTGTGGCGCCCGGGGAGCAGTGTGGGGTTAAGGGTCTTGCTCAGGGACCCAGAGTGCAGGCCGTGGGGATCGAACCGGGTACTTGCAACCTTCTCAGAGCACAAGCACACTGCTCTAATCCACTAGGCAAACACTCCCCTCAACTTTAATATGATTG
>NW_015150496.1:792312-806533 GCF_000732505.1 Cyprinodon variegatus | reverse complement strand
AGTGTGGGGTTAAGGGTCTTGCTCAGGGAACCAGAGTGCACGCTGTGGGGATCGAACCGGGTACTTGCAACCTTCTCAGAGCACAAGCACACTGCTCTAATCCACTAGGCAAACACTCCCCTCAACTTTAATATGATTGGATTAATGGGACGGTAATTAATACTTGGGTTTTTTTACCCAATTGCAAAGGAATTGATGTAATTAAGTCTATCAGCACTATATTTCAAATATTGATATTTTTAGCACATCTTCACCTGGCACAATACCTCAAAAGGAATGGCCTGATTGATCTAGGCTTTGGGAGCATGTTTCTTATTATAGCTTCTTCCTTAACAGTCAATAACCAATATGGCAGATGAGAAAGAGTCATCTGGCCTCTTAAGTCAGTAATTCAAAAAGATAAATTAAGATACAAATTTTATACAGACTTTTTTTGTACCTATGCAATGCTCTTATTGAAACACATTTCTGACTCGATTCACTTTAGAATCTGTGGTCAGAAAATTTTGATTTCTCTTATTTCATATATTAATTTATCCTATTTACTCACTATAAAAGTTTTTATCCAGTCTGTTTCACCTGCAAGGCCACACAGTTCTCCTGCGTGAGGGTGTTTTGTAGACCAGACATAGCTTCTTCCCAAAACAAGCCATATTCTTTCTCATGGATTATTCATAACATGTTACTGTTTAACCAAAGTGTCTCTTAATTTGTTTTGACTCTGACTACTTTTCATTATTGTAAGTAAAGGGAACACACTCTGTCCAGGCAGAACAAATACCAAGCAGTAAGGGCTGTATGATGAACTGTTCTCTTTTTGCAAAGATATGAAAATAAAGTGCCGACTGAGTGAAATCCATCGATCTCTGTTTATTTAACTGGGATGAATAGTTTAATACTTTTTCCCACTATAATGCAAATGTCTCACTTTCCAGTACCCCTGGGTCTACTTGTTTGACTGGTTACCAGCTTGCCTAAACCAATGTCAACCAATGGGTTAGGAATGAAAAACTCAACGGATGTTAGCTTGTCTGCAGCCAGACGCTTTACATATATAGATATTAAAACCCGGAAATCTTTATGGTGGCATGTCTGGATTATTAATGTTTGGGCCAACTCTATAAGGTGAGCTTAATTTTTGATAAAAAGTTCACATGCTTTCAAGCATAACGTAACAACTAGACATATTTGTGCATGGATATTAGGGCAACAATAAAATCATTTATATGTTGTGTAGATATTGAGAATTACATTAGTTATATTAAATATGTATTTTTGCTAGCCTGTGTTTTGCAACCTAAATATGATCAACAAACGTGTATAATTTAAGCGAAGATCCAATTTTCATTGAAGTATTGTCATACAACCAGGGCCTAAATGCTAACCTGACTCCGCCAGATGGATTTGCTCTGCATATCCATCTGGAAACCTTCCGCTGAAGTAATTTTGGGAAGGGGCGAAAATACTGGTTAGCCGATTGGCCTATGTTGGTGATAGACGGGCCAAATAAACCAATCAGATCAACGAAGCATATGACGTACTAACAGAGCGACGACGAAAACACGGGAGAATAGCAAAAACATCTTTTCCTCTGAGAAAAGCCTCCAGAGCAGTGTTTTGCTCTTCTTTCAGTGAAGAAATACTCTGTAACTCTGGTAAAACTTGCTCGATAGCCACGCTAACGCTAGTTTCATCGGCTGAAGCCGCCATGTTCTTTAGACTGAACTGTCGCGCTTCTCGTTGCGTCACACCTCAACCCGCCTCAAAGCCAAACGACTCCAAATTTTCTTTAACGGAGAGTCTCCAGACTGATTAGCGAGTTAAATCTTGAAAGCTCGCAAGATCAGGATGAATTTTTGTTGGGGTTTTTGCCCTAATGAAAAAAACGGTTTTCGACTGAAGGTTGGACTTTTTCTAAAATTTCAGCAGACAATTGTAAAACAGTTAAAAATTGGATTATTATTCCTTTGGCTCCCAAAAAAGGGAGAGAGTTTGTTTAATCCAGCGTTTTTGCAGCAGTAGAAACCTTTTCTCTAAATCTCTCAGTACAAATCTACTTGTTGGACCTCTAAAATCCTAAAAAATTCCATTTTACTGAGCTATACTTTTATGTCAACTTGGACAAAATTTATTAAAGAAAATTCTCACATAACAGGAGCAGATGTCACAGTTTTATAGTCAAAAGAAATAAACCGCAAGTTTGTTTGAGTTGAAAAATTGCACTTGCTGTTAGGTAAAAGAACTTGAGAGTGAAGTGTATCAATTTATCTTAAGAAAGCCATCATTGAAGGTGAAAAAGATGATAAACAAAAAAAGAGAGAAAGCCACATGTTTATTAGAGCATTGCTTGCTCAATAGCGTATATTTATTTGTAATAGCTCCGAGTGTAATAGGTTCCCATTTGAAAAGAACCATGCTTCTATTAGTACATAATGTAGTCTAATTCAAAACTCTTTTTGCAGATCTTCCTCCATAGCTTCAATAATCAGCCAGAATGTTTAGAGGTAAAAAAAACACATAATTACAATGTAGTGAGTCTCCTGGTTTACTAATCAGTGAAGTGTAATTAAATCATACCTTTCTTTTCACACTGACTAAATTGTCTCTGCTCAGTTATTTTCATTTTTTAACAAGCTTCACTGAGTAGACATTTTCTGCAGCAATAAATGTGACTCCCCCCCCTCCTCCTCTGCATAGTCTTTGCTGAAAGTCGTGCCAAGACACGGAGTAATCCTATTTTTGGCTTGTGCCTCTCTTTGAAAGAACACGTTCGGAAAGCAGGCGCATACAGACACGTGTGCGCTGTCAGCCGGGAGGTGCTCGTCAGGTATTGGATCTCTCCCCCCATCCTGTCAAATAAGTATCACAAGACGGAGCTCTCTGCTGCCGCTTTTGTCACTTTCCCATCCCCCATTTTTTTTTTTACAATAAAGATACAACAGCAGCCTGGCAAGTTGTAATGGCAATTCAACAGCCTGGCAAAGGACATGAATCACCAGGGGTTTTCCAAGAATGCCTTGAGCTGTCACACAGCGGGTGCTTTCAGGCTGCTGAGATCCTGTCTCTCATTGGGTTAAAGCAGCTGGAACATATTAGTTTACAGTAACAAGCAGTATGGCATTCCTCACTCATGTCATCCTTCTTTCGGGGGGTCTTTTACATCAAGTTAATTTGGCTGAAATTTGCTGTTTGTCTTGCAAATTTTATATTTCCTTCTGCTTGTGCTTGGAAAATTTCAGCCTATTTTTTACTTGGTTACTTTCTCTCCGATAATGCAGTGCATCAACCATGGGACTGTGGTAGTCATATGTTTTTGCATAGAAGCACTTGTTGAATGCAGCAGAAAATTTTAATGTGCCAAGGACAGGGCTTGTGAAAGTGAGAGAGCCTAGAGGCAGGTATATTGTTGAAGCAGTGTGCTTTTGTTTTAATGAAACATATAAAAAAAAAGCGCAAAAAAGAAAAAAAAAGGTCCAGTTGCAAACAGTTGTTGCGTTACCTGCCTGTAGCCGGACAGGCAAGCCAAACCAATACAGCGGATTCTTTTCTGCTTTCCAGGATGAAACATCACTGCAGAACACAGCTAGCTAAACTGTCTAAGAGATGTGACATGGCACAAATAACTGTTGTAAGACAAAGATTAACCTTGAGCAGTATTTTTCAATTTGTGTGCTCACAGTTTTTCCACACTTGTAAGATTTTGTAAAATCATATTTCAATTTATCTTGGTCAAGCTTCAAAGGTTCAGTTTAAGCCGGGCATACGCTGTGCGATTTTTTTTCAATCGTTGCACGCAGCTACGGCTCACACTGTACGACGAAAATGCAGGGTTTTGTCGTACAGTGCGAGTTCACAGCTCACGATGCATATTCAGCCCGACGCTCTGATACGATCTGCCTGCTCAAACTGTGCGTCTAAAAAACATGTCGGAGCTACTCCGACTCATCTATCCGGAAGCGAAATGAGTAGAAGAGGCTCACTGGAGTGAAACGCGCTGCCTCTGCAATTTGTTCAATTTTGAGCTGAAAGCCCTAAAAAGAAAAGGCATCGACGTATTTTGGACAAAGACATGGCTGAGCAAATGTGGCTACTATAGTCCGTCAATTTTAACAGAAAGAACTCAATTTCACTCGCACCCCTGCCATGCTTCTGTGTTTACATCTGAGAGCGAAAAGAAGAATCCTTGTTTTCCCACTGAGTGATTTGCCCACAACGGTCAGTCGTGCATTTCTCGCATGACTGGAAGATCGCCCTGAAAAGAGCAAAAAAATCGCAGTGTACGCCTGGCTTTAGGTAACTAGAAAATTCCCCCAAATTCATTATTATTCTTAAAGTATATTAAGCAACATTTATTCTAACTTTTCACAAGCTGCAGAAATGCATATTCAGGACGCCAGCGTATAACTTTCTAGAGTGTCATCCTTTTAAATCTGCGGCACACAGGATAAATTACTAATACAGAGCTATTTATATGCAAAATAACGAGACAATGAGCTACTAAAGGGGACAATGTTGCACCTGCAGCCCCACTAGGTCTAGCTGGTCAGAGGTGGAGGAAAGCGTAACCCTAAGTGTAGCTGCGGACCTTTTGTGGTGGATGTAAGCTGGCAAAAGTCAGTTGTGGATGAAGCTCACTAAAATAAAATGCTGAAGAACAGCTTGAATGCAGATTTTGAAGCCATGGGTGTGACAAAGTTTACTGCCTGCTGAAGGAGGCAGAAGATACGGAAGGAAGAGCTGTCCCAGACAGAGAAATAATTTAAGATAATGTGATGTTTAGGCACAAAGCATTGTTTTTGAGAATACATGGTGAAACACAAATTAGGTATTGAGCTTCCTTATTTATAGAACTATATTTGTTAAAGCTACCCATTAAAAAACATGTAGGCTTAACTGTAATTGAACTGCAAAATACAACAGGAAATATTTTGGTCAGTGTATGCATGTAAATCTGCAAAAGAAGTGTGGGGTTATGCCCACACACATGCTTCAGGGACCAATGCTGGTAGATAGAACTATGATTTTATTCAGTTACTTATTAACCACATTATAAAGAGTGGTTAAACTACTGCTACTGGGTTCCATGTGGAAAATATATACAATATGGAACAAAAACAACGATCATTACATCTCCTTTATACTTTCTATAACAATTATTAATTATAAATCCTAGAAAGATATATATATATATTTCCTGTATCCATCCACATACACACACTACTACCTGTCTCTCTGTTCATTCATTGGTTGCATGGATGGATTTAACACTATTTTTCTTGTAAGTATGGTAGCACATAAAACAGTTGTATTAAAATAACTAAAGAAAGAGTTAAATGCCAAAAATGGTTGCATTAGTTTTTTTCAGTGCATGTAAATGTAGGTAATCTATAATTTTCTAAGATGTTCACTAATAATTATAAATTCTGGGGCAACAGTGGCGTCGGATGCAGGAGTTTCCAGTGTGCAGTGGCCTCACTTCTGTCAACTGGGGCTACCATGTAGCTTGCCACCATCAGTGTGTGAGTGTGTGCTTGAATGGGTGAATGTAGGGTTGGGAATTGAAAAGATTTTCCCTTTTCGATTCTATGAAACGATTCGATTCTTTATCGATTCTTTTTTCGATTCCAATTTGGGGAAAAAAGGAGAACAGACTGTTTGATTATCAGCATCAACTTTGTTTACTTAACTATTGCACAATCTTACAAACTCAACAAGATCAAGATGTCCACAGGAAATGTGAAACTGGAGTAACATCTGTGTTTAAATGAAAAATGAATACAAGAACAAACTTAATAACCAACAATGTCTAATAACAAATTATGGGATAATAACCTATTTTAAATAACAAAAAATACTAATTATAAAACAGTAGTAGGGAAAATTAACAGTTCTTTTGCAGAAAGATGAGCATATCTGCTTTTTCTGGAAGGATACGGGATCTTTCAGCGCTTAAGGTGTCTCCAGCCGTGGAGAACACCCTCTCAGATGGGGTGGAGGAAGCCTGCACACAGAGGTAGTTTTCAGCCAGTCCAGATAGCAAGGGCAGCGTATCTTGCTTGTTCCACCACCACAGTGTGGCATTATCCCTGCAGGGGATGGAGGGCAAGTTTTTATAGAGCTGGATTTCCTGATCTACCCTCTGGGCTAAGGAAAGACGGGGCTTTGATTCACAAAGTGACCGCAGCTCGTTGTCTTCCTCCTCGAATAGTTCTTCCAACTTGCGTAACTTGCGTAAAGAAACGTGACGTAAGTCGTGCTCCCCAGAGCCGGCGCTCTAGGCTCTGGTGCTGCGGGAATCGAAAAAAGAATCGTTCAGCGAGCTGCCAAACGATGCCATGGAATCGGAAAATACGGAACCGGTTCTGAACAGGAACCGGTTTTCGATTCCCATCCCTAGGTGAATGTCTGAATGTAGTGTAAAGCACTTTGGTCAAGTCTCCTGACTTAAAAGAAGCACTATATAAGCTCAGGCTATTTACCATTTTTACCATTATCTCATGTGCAGATCTTAATTTTACAGACAAGCTTTCCAAAACTTCTTACAATGTTTCCTTTAGTAGCCATTATGATTGCTTGTTCCCTTAACATGGATAAAACCTGTTAAATAACTGTAATGTTTCAAGGTACCAATCATTTGCTTAGGTTGTTGTGAATCTGGCACTGGCAGTATGGTGTTTTGGGAAGTGTATTCCTTTGCCTTTTCTCAAAAATGGCCAGCCCAGCTGTGACATCAGTTCACAACCCCTTTTCCGAGGTGAAGGATGTCACTCTTTCTGGAGTCACTCACTGCTTTAACTGATTATTTATCCGCCTCTGCTTGAACTGTGGTTACGACCACATTACAACCTTAAATATGAATATTTAAAACAATTAAATTACTACAAAAGCTCTTCAATAATTCATATTTAAGAGTTGTTAAGCTTTGAAAAGCAATAAGAGAAAAGCAGTTGATAATAAAAAGATGGGTGTTTTAACATAAATCTTTTACACATCATGGTTTTGGTACCTTCTATTAGTACCCGGTTTATCTAGTTTATATAATTTCTCATGTCCTTGGCTCATGATTTTGAAGATGGGCTAGCAGATTAGTTGTCTGATTATTCATTGTGCTCAAACTTTGATATCCTAAAATCCCAATAATTTAGGCTATTACAAGCTTCATGAGAACAGTCACATTGTTTTATTTTGCTCAGTAGAAGAAAGAACAAAGCTCTCTTTGTTGAGGACATTTACTACTACTTCACAAGAACTGAAGTACATAACTCCCAGGAAGGTCCTTCCACTGCCCCACACCCACTTCATGTGTCTTGGACAGCATAAAGAGGACTCTAAAAAAAGAAAAATGTCCTCTTCCATTTTGCAGCTCTGGGAAAGAGAACAAACATTTCGGTTCTTAAGAACTTTGTTTTGAACCTTAGTGGAGGGCTTTTGTTTAGATGTTTTGATGTAGATTCAAGGAAGTTTTCTTGGATCTCTAACGTAAAACATTTTTCTGTTATGTGAACTTCTAAATATGCAGAAAAAAAGTATAGCTTTTTGGGTGAAGGGGCAAACATCATAGAAATAGAAATAAGTACAACTATTGTCTGATCAAGCATTTATTTAATTCATATCAGTTCATTTTATTTATATAGCAATTAACAACACATAACCCAAGGCACTTTCCATGTAAAGATCAACCAATACATTCAGTCAGATCAGGAAAACGTTTTCTATTGAAGGAAACTCAGCTGATTGCATCATCACGTTGACTCTAGAGCTGTCCTTCATATTTAACATGCAAACCCTAATTTCTGTTTCATATACTTTAATTAGCGTTTTGCTTCTGTTAGCATCCCCGGCTGATTATTCTTCTGGTCAACCATTTAAATCATCTTTTCATGGTGAACAAACCCTGAACTGGTTCTTCTTTATTCAAACATTTTGTCCCTTCTCCAAGAAACCTTTTCAGTCTAAGGAGTAAGAGTTAAATTTACCTTTATAAGCAGAACCTTTACATTGTGTTTGGACCATTTAATGGTTGTGTTTTAACCACAACTATAGATAATGTTAGGATTAAAATGAATATTTGTCCAAAAAAGGAATAAAAAAAATACTCCTTCTTTAATTTATTGCTCAGGTTAGTGTGCTTACTAAAGTGCTGAATAACCTTAATGTTGAACAGCATGGTATTGTTGGTCTGTTCAACGTGAGAAAGTGGATATAAGGACTATGTGGTGGAGGGATATAATAAAAAGAGTAACATTGTTTAGACGCCTCAACAACATCTGTGACTGGCAGTGCAGGTAGAAGTCTATGTATTGAATAAGTTGACATATTAAGACTATGGGCAGCTCTGAAGTGGCGTCACTTGGAGCTTGGTTCACCATTAGCGTAGCGTGTCGGATGAGAAAATAAATGGAGCCAGCTTGAAGCTTGACACACACCTGTTCCCAGCTGTAACCAGTCTTGAGCATTTTTTTCGCTTGTCATCTGCAATGAATCACAGAGCCCCCCCCCACTGCCACACCAGTGTGGCACTTCTGAAATTATGTGACCCTTCTTCCCAACCTTTTGGGGGTTTTTTTCCCCCTGAAAAGTAAGAGGACAGATTCACCAGTGAAACTGGAAATGCTATTGCAAATGGCTTCTCCTCCTCCCTTTTAGCCTCAATATTAGAGCCAAAGTGGGACTAAATTTGAGACCTGGAGTTTTACGCCTCAGAGAGGCCCACTTAAGATAATTACCTAATATTATTATAAACCTTGTAATTGTAAACTTACAGGTTAAATCTACTACAATGTATTGTTCTGAAAAGCTTTTAATTCAGTGTAATTTTCTAATATACATCTAATGCAGTACCCTAGACTCTCCTGGACCTGAATGACATAAAAAATAGTAATCACAAAAAAAAAACAAAAAAAATTGAATATTATATATATATATCCAAGGGTTGAATATTTAGATTTATTTCATGTGTAATAATCCGTTTCACCTGCGAGTTTTGTGTGTTTACTATTTACTTTTAATGCTAAAATATAATTGGTTACTTATAAGGCTTGGGTGCAGAAAGCATTTAGAAATTATGCTTGTATGCTCACACACCGTAAGCAGCACCCGCTTCCTCCATACTAACAGGAGAAATCCCATCATCACTACTGGTTTAAGAAAAATGGCCATACATCTGTGCATAAAGAAATGCACCATACTCTTCGTTAGATTAATTTTCACTAAATGAGTAATCCTACCTGCTAATTTAGGCATTGTCCCTCTGAATCTTAGGGTCTACAAAGCAAATATTCCCATTTATGGGGCTTTACAAGACACGCTGTGTTGGAAAACTGTTTAAGAGCCGACTGATATTAGTCATGTTGTTAGTGAACATGTGAAACAGATACATTAAGCTGGAATATACTTTATTTTCTTGGTGGTAATTTACAAAACAAACATGAAGCTGTATATTGAGAAAAAAAAGCCAACAATACTATATTTTGGTCTATATTTATTTTTTTGTGAGTTATTTTTACCATGAGCTATAAATTTAAACTGAAGTGACAACCTTGACATGACAATCTATTGTCATTTGGCCGTCAAATCCGCCTCTCTGGCTGCAGTGCACACTACCAACCCAGGGGGAACAGGTCTTCACAGGGGAACAGAATTTCGCACAAGACCGACTGTCAGGGAACAAGCAGTTAGGCAAACATGAGGTAATTTGAAACATGTGGTATTTATTGACCCAAAAAATAAGAAAATCCCAAAAAAAAATCAGGCAAAAAAAAATCAGTCGACACATAAAGTTGGACAACCGAATCTAAACAATACTTAACTTTTAACTTAACAACAATGTAAACTTAACCAAGGAAAACTGACTTAACACAATGACACATGAGGGTAACATATATAGTGGTTTGGGCAAACCAAAAAACAAACACAGGGGAAAAGAAGATGGCTGACTATAACAAAGCAAATATTCAAACTAACTAAACCCAAACCCCCCACCCCGTAGTTCAATGGCACATGCCAGGGCTTTAGGGGCCGGTGCCCAGTTTTAAGCTTTTTCAGCCCATTGCCACTCCTGTGGCAATGTGTCATCCATCACAATGGATAGTCAACCAAAGGAAAGAAATGCTAACAAAAAATAAATAAAATTGGATTGTTCTGATAGCTGTTAGGGATGCACACCATAACGGCATTGCAAGTTAAACAAAATGAATGAAATATTGAAATAAATAAATATGAGCAATGTGGGGCTCTAGCCCCCACATCGACATAAATAAGATATATCAATGGCCATTGGGGTACAAAAATAAGACCGGCCAACGGTTTGTGTGTCAGTCAATGCTTCTGCTTCATATTGTCACTATTATTTTTTTTTTTCATTGTCTCCTCTCTTTGTTCTCCTCAGTGTGTTACATCACATGGGGAAATTCACACATGTGAAGGCACAGGGAAGAACCATTTCCATCAAACATTTTGCTCTTATGGGTTGGATACTAAATCCTTGGCCTTGCCTCATAAAGACCTGAATGTTTCAACAAGCAGATGCAGCACAAGTCAACAAAAGTGTTGACTCTTAGTGTGATAAATGTGCTTGTCCTACATGATTTAAGCATGTCATAAATATCTTCTTTCAAAGATGAGCAGCTCATCTGGTCTAGGTAATCCATCACACTCAGCATCTTGTTTACTCTTGGAGCATAAGGACAAAGAATGATCCCTAAAGCAATTCTGTTTTATTAGGAGCTGCACCAAACTTTAACTTCGGTAGTACGCAATGTCAGCAAATGACTTTCAAATTTTTGAAGATTACATCCTACTGGTTTAAAAATGGTATGACAATTAGCAAATTACTCTGATTGTGTTTTCATTTGCTACATACATTTAACTCATATAAGTAATATTAGACAAACAGCAGAAGTAAATCAAAACACAAAATATATAAGATCAGCAAGTATTAGAATGAAAGTAACTCTCCAGTTTCTTGGTAGTTTCATTATTACGCAATGATTACATTTCCTTAAATAGTGACCTGTGCCATAGATCATAAAATAAAGGTAACAGCATTTTATTTGAATGAGGCCATTATCTGTAATAACATAATCTGTAATAATGTAATGTACAATGTCGGCCTCCATTAGTCCTTTTAAAGTCAGTCATTATGCTCCATTATGCTGTTAATAATGCTTTAACAGTCACTGTAGGAGTTTGAAGTGTGAAGCCCTGCGGTTCATTCTGCTTTTCTTTTCAGGACTCTTATTTTGAAACAAAATATCTGTAATCTTTTTTTGTGTTGCTTGTCCCCTTTTTTTTGTCAAACATTTTTATGAATCACTGTCACAGTTTGGTGGTTTAAGGGTGGAACTGATGGATGCATCCCAGGGTGCGGCTTTATGCAGGTGCTGACTCAGCATACAGGGAAGCACATCGCTTTCAGTCTGTCACACTCCGTGTTCTGTACAGTCAAGTTGGCTTAAAAAGAGAGGGATCTTTGCTTTTTGCTGCAGAGACACTTGAGTGTCACTGAACAAACAGTCTGAAGTAACAGTTAAGCAAGCTTGATTAGCACTGAAGTCAGAAATGTGTGTCTTTATGGTAAAAGTGGTTGCTTAATTAAAGAAGCCATTACTAAAGCATTAGAGCTCACTTACTAATATCTATATTTAACACATCATTTTCATCAGAGAGTGATGATTCACTCCGTTTTTACCCCATAAAATATTCAAAAAGATTTTGAAATGAACTACTTTAATGTTTAGAATTCTCCATGCTTATACATCAGAAAGGAATACAGTAGAACTTTAAAATAGAGACTAAGACATCTTAATGTGCCATTGCAAAACTATGTAGACTCCAGTATGTTTTTTTTAATCTTTTTTATAAACATCTTAGATTTAGTCTGAGTTTACATCTTTAGGACAAAAACTTTTACTTGGTTTAGTCACATTTTAGTCATTAAGATATGTGATAGTTTTAGTCCAATTTTACTCAACTTTTTAGTCTAGTTTTAGTCAGTTTTATTTTGTACTTGAAAAAACAGTTAACCTTTACAATTACAAATAACAACCAGATTCTTTACCAGATGGACACCTCTTGCCTAGATACTACAGTTGCTGGGTATAGAATGCTGCAGGTCTTCGTTGCTGTTGGGCAGAGAATAGAATTGGGATTAATAGAATTCAAAAACTGAATTAGTGCCCTATTTATTAACAAAAGTGTCTCACAAAAGTTGTGAAAAATTGCAGATTTTAGTTCAACATGTCATATTGGTTAATATGGCAGACAGATAAGCTAATAACATATACATAAAAGAAATGGTTTTAGACATAAAGTTTCCATTCAAAAACAAACATTCTTGATATACTATGAAGTATGCACTACAAAAATTCATAGTGGTCTGATATAAAAAATTACACAGAAAACCTACACAATTGCCTTAAAAAATGTGTCAACTACAATGTTGAAATATTCAAATAGATAGAAACAAGAAGTATGAGAAAGAAGTATTACCTTTTCATCTGGGTTTTTATCCAAAAATAAAGTATGCAATTAAATATTTACTTCGGATATTCCTTTTGGTAGGAATGAAAGAAGGTTTAGCATTACCTCTTGTGAGCTGGAAGAAATAAAATTTTGATAGTTAGGCTGAAGGATTTTTTAAGCTTGGCAGAGGATAATCAGCCACATATGGTTTAAGTAGCGAGAGCAAGAAGAGCCATACTGCTGAGAGCGAAGCATCAGTGTGGAGCGTAGAGCGCAGACCCTGCGCATGCAAAGAGGCATTTCTGCACAAGCACAGCTGGAGGAGCAGAGTTTGTCAGATTTGAGCACACAGTACCAGACCATTCCAGCCTAATTTTACTCCCTCCGCTGTTGCCGTGGCTCATCTGTAGTCATGCAGAATGTGCACTTCTGCACGCCAGGTGGTGGGCGTGACCAAAAAGGACGCAGCAGCATGGCTGATACTGCTTAGTAGGTTACAGCACAATGATGCATTATAAACTGACAGACCACCTGCTAACGTCTTTCTCAGGGTTGTCTTATCAACGAAAACTCATACCCATAAATCGTCATGTTTTCGTGAATCAAAGATTCATATTTAGTTCGTCAGTTTTCGTTATTGTCATGTCAATTAAATATATCTGTCATCTTGGATGAAAACAACGTTACTAACCTCAAGTTCTTTAAGATGGGTGACATGACCTCTTGGGGGTCGCAAAGGTACCGCATAGGGTTTTTCAAAATGTCTCCCAAATCTTCTGGCTTGTAAACCCGCTTTACATGTGGTTACATGGCAAATAAGACAACTGGTAGAAGATCAAGGGAAGAATATTTTTAATCACATACTTGCAATTTATATTATTAAATTAGCATTTAGTCTTTTTTATGTTATATATTGTTAGCTCAAGTCCTCACATTTACATATTTCTCTTTTTCAGATGTCTCTCTTTATTTATCTTAGGGTTTCTGCGGGTCATTAAAAATCATTAAAAGTGATTAAATTATTTTTTTTTTAATTAAGACCATAATTAGCATTAAAATTCATTACATTTGATAATCGTGACATTAAAATGCTTCGGAAAAGAAGCTTGAGGCAGGGAAAAGGGCTAGAGAATGGGGAAAATGCAAATTTGAACCAAATTGGCGGGAAAGTCATCGGTATTTGTTGATGGCATGAAGATTATTTCTAAGAGCATTAAAAGAGCATTAAATAAGAGTTACTCATTTATGTATAAACCCTGTATCTGGAAACCATATCTGGTACAGATTCACACTTTATTCGCCTACCTTCAGTCTCCATGTAAAAGAATCAACATTTTTTTGAGCTGGCATGTGAAATATTATGTTCTGGTCTAAACCCTGACTGTAGATGGCTGTTTTTCGCTGTGCTATTTCTTCTTTTCTTGGTAAGATGGCAGGAGTGCCAACATGTCAAATTAACAATCTGTCAGCAACTTTTCTTTTAAAAATTGCAAAACGTATTTTCATAACTTGTCCTATATCCTACATAAAACACTTGACACATATATATTGGTATACGTACATAGGGCTTCACAATATAACGAGTAAATCATCACGTCTGTGTGTGCAATAATCATCAAATAGAGAACTGCATTGAATGCAACCATTATTGGTCAGAGAATGTAGTAAGAACATGTGAGGAAGAAAAGAAAAATATAGGCATTTTTTCTACCTGATGTTGTCACTTCGTCGCTATATGTGGCCTCAAGAGGGTTAGTGC